>NC_060150.1:34482741-34554155 GCF_021292245.1 Micropterus dolomieu | reverse complement strand
ACACACACACAAACATACACATTAAATCTGCATGTTGAAAAGGACCATTAGTGAGACGTGCCATAATGAGGCCTACTGGGAATCAGTGTGAATAAAGGACACACTGAGGTGACTTCATAGTGTTGTCACTATGATAACAGTCCATAAATCTTTTGTAAATCTCCAACTGGAACCAGACACATTGAACAAGCCTGAAAGGATGAATAACACAATGTTAAACTAACAACGCCTCCTCACTCTACAACTTCATAAAGAAAATCAACAAATGGCTGACATGATGATGACGGCAGTGAGGCAGTAACCACGGTAACCACCAGAGACACTTGAGCAAGCTGTCCAACCAGGCATCTGGCCTGTATTAATGAATTTGCAAATGAACGAACCCACACTACAGCCTACTGTATGGGTAGAATCTTGTGCACATACACACAAACTATCATGGACACTTAAGGACAAACACAATATAACATCTTTTCAAATATGACCAACTTAAGTGTGCTTTGACAAAGTGAATATGCTGTAAAAGGTTCACAACTCGGCTGAACACAGGGAGACACAAGCACAGAGAAATACGCACACACAGACACACACAAACAGCCACTCCATGGTGTGTCTCATTTAACTACGAGGCTCAACATCCGAAGCTGAACCTGTTTGAGTAAAGGTCACATTGCCTGGCAACCACTTGAGTTTAAGGAATAGTTTTTAATTACGGTCCGTGCTCTCTCCTCCAATCTCCTGCCACCATTCACACCACTGTCTGACACACACACACACACACACACACACACACACACACACACACGCTCTTCAGTGCACAGCCAAAAGGAGCATTAGCATTAAGTCACATCTGCCCACAGCTGAAAAAATGTGATGCAATCTTTGTACAATCTATCTTTTATGGCTATTACATGGATTAACAACAACAACACTCATAGTGACATAAAAAGTCAACTCACAACCATCAGCTGCAACTGCTAATGATATATGGGTCAAGCTCTGCGTCTATACAATAATATAATCCAGTGGATTGTTGTGAAAAGGTGAAAATGAAATTGTCTCATTGGGTAGTGATATTTACAATCAAACATGATTCACTTCTACACATCCCAAAGAAAATGCGTCACCATCACGGCCACACATACAGCGTTGTCTGTGCATGTGATTACAAGAGTCGTCGCATGCTTCACGAAGGGATTCTGTCTGGAAAAGCAATACTCTGAATCAACAAGAGAAGTGATAATTCCATAATCCAATCCGTGAACATCTGGAGTGAGAGCGGCCTAGCTAGCCAATCAGAGTGGCTGAACAGATTTAGCGGGGCACATTAGTAATCAGAGGTTAAAGACACGCGGCTATGGTAGTGGGTACAAAAAAAACCCAGACAGATTTTAAGAGTTGCTCCAGGCAACACAAACTGAAATGAGAGACTCACTGTTCTCTGTGCCTCAGATAAGCAGATGCCAAACTATTATGGCTAAATCTGGTTTTTATTTGTGCATTTTAAAGATGTTACAGATATCGGTGTGGTGTAGATATTACATGTTATGTATGAATAAGGTTGGATGATTAAATTTGACTGACACTGTTAGACAATCAACATTTTTCCACCATCTAGAGATTTTGCCATGCCAGTCATACCTAGGTCTCCATCAATAAGGCCAGGTGAGCTGATACTTAACGCAGTGTTGAATTTTTCGTCAATTTGATGAGTAACATTGATTTGTTGTCTTAAAGTCTGCAAAAAAACATTTCCATTGGTCATTTGGTCTCTACACACTATCAAATTGTTTTTTCCAGAAAATTTTGTTTAACTTGATTAACTTGCTGCAACTATCACTAAGTTAATTTAACAGAAAATGAATCTGATTCAATTGAATTCTGATAGGTAATGCATTGTCTCCAGTCATTTTTTTAAGAAAGAAAAAGAATATTCTCTGGCTCCAGCTTCTCAAATGTTAGTATGTGATGGTTTATTAGATCTTCTACTATTGTAAACTGAACATCTTTGTAGTTTTGACTGCTGGTCACTTTTCAAAGCAAATGATCAATTGAGAAGATAATCAACAGATTCAGCCAGAAACATTTATCAGCCAGAAACATTTTATAGTCCTATATTGCAACATAAAGTTACAAATACTGTGAAAGAACATGTCATATATGTATAATATGTGCAAAAGTCTACAAAACAGACAAGTATGCTCATTGTCACAGTCCCAGTCTGCATGGTGTGGACACCATTTTAGTTAAGTTAACAGGTTTATTCCCTACCAGTGGTGGAGCAACCTGAGGGAGCGCACAAAGCAAGAACCCATAAAACTTCAAATTAGGAGAAGGAAGTGGAGGCCGCACCCTCATAAAAGACATACATCAATCACCCAACAGGCCTCAACATGGAACCCACAAGGCAAGAGAAACAGATGAAGACCTAGACCCACCCGAAGGACAGAACATGGCATCAACTGGATCGAAAGGCAGAAGACCAGAGAGGATGCCTTCGTCTATGGCCTTTGTTCCTTTGGGAATACAAAAGCCTAAAGAGAGATGGAAGAGGTCAAGCATAGTGTTTTGGGCAGTAAATCTACTAGCATACAAGAGCACAACACTAACAATAACCTACACTGAATCAACAGTTTGACCCACCACTCAATGTAAGTGTTTTAGACTTGTATATCAGTGACTTTTATCCACTGCTTGAAGTGGGACTTTTTCTTGCGCTTCTCACAAGTTGCCGGTACTGTTTTCTCCACATCAGGTTCATATGGCTCTAAATAAACTGCATCACCCAGTGGGCACTGTGCAATGCTCACCACTTCCCACTCTCGCCAGACTGCTAATCTTTGTCGGTGGAGACGGAGTAGGGAGAAGATCGTGTGGCTTTTGTTGAAGTGTGCATAAAGTTCTTCATCATGACTTTTTTCGTGAACCGACTAATCCCAGCCTGGACGGGGCGGGACAAATAAAAAAAAAGGTTGACATGCTACAGCAAACATTTTAAATGTTGAACTAGTTGTTATGCATGAATGGTTAAAATCATTGACAAGTTAGCATTAACAAATTAAAGACTAACCACCATTTAGAAAATTTTTCTTGTACAAGGACTTAATGAAAAAAAAACTGAGATGGGGACTCGAGTTTGACTGAAGTCGCGCACACAGTGACTTCAGACTTGGCTCGGACTCAAGGTGCGGGACTCGTGAACAATGTTTATTTTCAGGAAACGTCTGATGACCTTGCTGTTATTCCCCTCCCCGCGTTACCTATAACCTGCCTACGTAACACATAGTATCAGCTGTGTGTGCCCACATGTGCGAGAGGACAACAAACGGCAGCAGCTGCTGTGCCATTCATCATAAACATTGGCTTTAAAACTTCATACAACAAGGCCCAAACAAAGAAGCGCTGAACGCAAAATAGTTTAGTAACCTGAGGTTATTCAACATGTTTAGCTCAGCGTTGGCCATCTAATGTTAGCTTGCTTCTTGCTTAAGCTATGACCTATGACCTAAGAGGTTAACTCCGACTGTCGTTCATTATGAAAAGATGAATGAGCGTTTTTTTACTTGCCAAACATGTGGTAGAATAGTCGATTAACGTAATAATTTATGGCATATAATGGCATCACGTTAATTTTTAACGTTGCAAACAGATTACAGGTTTATTGTTGATCATGTAACGTTACAGTTTTATTTAGTTAACGTTACACTGGGTTTGAGAGTCTGTGAGGTGTGTTGACTTACAGTAGTTAATAAGCTGTCATTAATTGCATTGCACATTACATGGTTGTGCTCTGTAAGTAAAAAACAGGTTACAGTTACAGAATTCCTTATAGCAATGCAGTTTTATAAGCAGCCTGGATTGAACGCAGCAGGTGAAACAACATTTATTATAACCACGAGAAACTTGAGACTTGACTTGGACCCTAGCTTAAAGACATGCATCTCTGATGAAAACAAGCCACAAAAATGAACTTATGTTTTGTCCAACTGGAATTAATACTATTATTATTATCTGAAATTATAATAAATACACTAACATTAGCCCTAATCAAACCTTAACCACAGAGGTGTAATATCAGAAAACAGTTTTATTTGTGAAACAGCTTACTGAACAGAAACACTATTAACTTGCACTAATTATTTCTCTACATCTCAAATCATATTGTGTCTAATACAGAATTTAATTCACCCCGCTTACTCTCATTAACCACTGTTACATACACCATTACACAGCGACAAGAAGATACACCACAAGTAGAAAAGGCATCACATCCCCTGTTTAATAATGTAGGGAGTATAGGAAATTCTTCATAAACAGGGTCAAAGAAAGATTGTAGAGGAAGTGGAGGAGTGGGTAAGCCGTCTTTTAACCACTATACTAGTAAACCCGTATGGACTTGGACTGCACATGACGACCCCTTCTGTCAGCCAGCCTGCCTGGCTCATCTCAGTCTTGCTTGAGAAGCGGCAGAAAGATGTGCCATTCTCAGAGAGATTATGAGCCACAGCCACACACTGTAATGGCATGTTGGCGAAACCCAATCCTATCACCGCTGCTGTCGACAGCCCAGCGCTCCACTCGCATTCACACACAGCCATTTCGCACAGGCTATTCTCCTCCCCCAGGAACAAAGCTTTCATACAGTGCAAGTCAGGTCCCAATCTCCATCTACACACACACACACACACAGTAAACTGTAGATACTTCATACTTTCTTTCCTTTACCACGCCTTCTCTTTTGGTGTAAACTCTGTTGCTGGACCTGCAGGCTGATGATTGATTTCTGCCTAAGTTTCCTTTCTTGTCTCATCTTCCTAATGTCTCCCACCAGGGAAGTAAAATATTAAGATGGGAGTGGAGAGAACAACAACTTTTTACTTCATTGTCTTTAGCACATTTCCATGCTAACTAACTAGCACTAAACACAAAGTGTGTCAAAGCTGAAGTTGAGGGGAATGTCATTAGTTTTACAGGTATTTGGTAAACCATAAACCAAAGTTCCAATTCATCCGGTAGTTGTTGAGATATTTCAGTCTGGACCAACATGTACAGACCATTTAGCTACGGATACCGCTTCCATGGTTTGAACCACTGACATCCATCAGGCTGCTAGCTATCACTTTATATTAATAATATTGTGAATTACTGAAAAAGATTACACACTTTAATTTGATTGCCCTGTGGGTCATTTGAAAACTGTTTGACTAGCTAAATTATTTGTAGCTCTTTCGTATGTACAAGATGGCAAAGACTCCGATCATTCATGCTACATATTTAGATAATATGAGGCACATGTGGCTGTTTTTTTTATGCGTGAGTGCATGTCAGTGCATGGGCATTTGTTTCTGTCAGCAATAAATGTTGTGTTACCTCACACTATCACATTGCCATTAATATGAGACATGTCGGGGGATAAATATACTGTATGATGCGACTTGCTTTACTCTGACTCGTGATTCAGATGGCTGGCAGTCCTTCCCACAGTTACAGTTACTGTACACGCTGCATGCCTCATTGCTACTGTACATTTTGTCACTTCGTAAAGGGACAAACTTGACATACTTTTGAAAGGTGTGTGGCGCCACTTCATAGAAAACTCCATTAAGAGGTGGAACCGGCACCAAGATGAAACACACACATGCCCAGACGCAGAAAAAATTAACCCAGTTGCACCTCTGCCCCTATTTGGAGCAGAAGAAGTCATTGCCGTCGAGGGCAGCCAAGATGGAATCTTACATGATGTACTGCGGGTCGGGATTATTTTGTTCACATGTTGAAACACAGCCTGATCTATAACTCTCTCCAAAAAGGGCAGGTGGTGAGTGGCTGAGGTCATCAGACAGCAGGTGATAAACAAACACCCCTGGACACAAAACGCACCACACACACATACACACGCGCGTGTACACTTTCTCTGTTCTCTTGCCGAATGATAGGAACTTTCATCCCTCCCATCCAAACAGGGAGTTTCTTCTATTCTCTTTAAATCATTTCCTTCCATTTATATATGGACACACACACACACAAACACACACACACACACACACACACACAAACACACACACACACACACACACACACACACACACACACACGGGAGAGATGATAGTGTGAGTGAGATGGCGGGCTGCTATATCAGTGGTAGGACGGGTATATATTCCTGGCTGGTGCTGATAAGCCAACTGATGCCTTGCCTTATTTAGTCAGTACTCACTGCTGACACACTAGCAGAGCAGCAAACACTGCATCACTGCATGCACTCTCACTGTATGCATTTGTCTTGTGTGTGTGTGTGTGTGTGTGAGGTGTTCCTGGTAGAGAGACATGAGTTCTGATTAAGTGAATGCATATAGATAGTCTGTGCGTCGAGTACATATATATATACAGTGTGTATATGTGCATATATATATACACTATATATATATGAATAGTACCGATGTTGATTATAGACAGCAACTAAATATTCTACTTAGCCTTGAATAATTGTGTAACGTGAAACCAGTGCAAACAATTACACTGTTATTCAAAAAATTCTGTACTTACAGCCTAATTTCTCAACAGATTCAGCAAAATTAAACCTCGGCAGCAACACTGTACATCACAACATTATTTAAGGCAAAAGGGCATTTGAAAAGAGAAACAAATTTTAAGGATTTGGAATCATATTATTACCCCTATTACAATAATTTCATATATATGGTTATATAATTAGTTAGTTTTCATCATATCCAATTAGTCAATAGTTATAATAATGCAAATGTTAATTATGTTATATTTTGCTCTTCATTACAATCTCTAATACTCTAAACATACAGTGCAAGGACGGGGCAACTGCAACTAGTTAAGAATAAAGTATAAAATTAGAAGTATCAAACTTCATTTTCAGTGTTTGGTTGTCAGCCTATGGCCACCCCCTGCACAATTATCAACCTATATTCAACCCTGCAAATTTCATGGCAATCTATTCATATGTGTGACATAAAAACAAACTAAACAGGCTTCACTGGTAGTGGTTAAAAATGTGATGATGGTAAACATTCCTGAATATCATTAGTCTCAACATTTTGCTGATTGCTGTATAGACAAAATAAGCACCATATAAATATCTTTCCTGTTCCAGAGGACGTGCATATTAGGTGTTGGTTAACCTTTCACTAGAGCCTGCAGAGCAAGCGGTGCTATCAAATGGAAACACGCTTGGCTTCTTAGCAGTTTGTTTTGGCATTTTTTTATCATTCTGAGCGTTGTAGTGGTAGCATGCTTAATCAACTTAACCTGAGAAAAGGAAGTTTCAGATAAAACCACATAAAAACAACAGTATAATGTAGAAAAGACGCTCAACTATGTAGAACTTTAAAAAAACACGCAACTTTGTAGCTTTTGTAAGGTCATTTAAAAACTTCACACACATGTCATTTTAAGGCCTCTGCTTTTACGAGATAGCAAAGCGAGTGAGGGGAATGTTTAGGTGTAACAGTGTATATACTGACACACCACTGAGCCACCAGGATACCTAAACTGCTGATCTGTAACAAAAAGGCTTTACGGGAGAAGCATCATGACACGGTAAACGTTTCAATGGCACAGTCACTTATCTCAGTTCACAGGCCTTGGACACAACACACCCACCCATACACACACACACACACACACACACACACACACACACACGGACACAAGAGCATACTGAACTCCTTGTGTGGAGAAGTCCATTTTACACAGATAAGGCTGGTGAAACAACAGTGAATGGGGGTCACAGACACAGAACTCTACTCCACCTCGACACACCAGTTCCCTATTGATTGGCTGATCACGAGCATGAGGTCATCAGCTCCACCCCTGAGGCTGATGGGATAGCTCTTCTGTACAGTAATTCACAGGGGAGGGGTGGGTGTGTCCGTTTTTTAAAACTCTGCTCTCTTTTCATTTCTGTCCACTCCAGACTACTCAGAATCCTCTTGCTCAGCAAAGTCGCTCACCCGCCCCCCCCACCCACACCCCCATCTTATCCAATCAGGATTTATCCTCTGGCTCTCTCACTTCAATCTATTTCCACCCTCTCTTTCTCTTCTAACGTTTCTGTCTCCCTCCCCTCATTGCCTGTGCATCCGCCGGGTACGTTCCAAATTCAAAGACAGAGAGTCATGTGACTAGAGCTGGATCGATAGGAGTGCATCTTTTGCCATGCTCTGTATAATGAGACTTACATAACCTGCTTACACACAACCGGCCACAGTCTGCCATTCTGGCTGTTTGTAACACAAACACAGTCTGAAAAGGAAACATCTTGATTTCAGTCAGTAGAACGGATGAGCTCGTTTTGAGATTTCCAGCAGCACATGATGGAGCGCCACGTACCAGGCAGTAATTTGATCACTTACTACAGTACAGGGGACCTTGTATGCTGCCATTAACACTTTGTATCAGATTGAATGCTTTTACTGTTGCTGCCTTTAGCGCTATGCACCCGGCTCCTTCTGTAGTAAATTGTTGCTCCAATGCACAACCAAAGAGAGGAGCTGCTGGCTCTTTCCGTGAACACATTACCCATCTTTTTTCATTTCCCCAGTAGGTTTATCTCAACCTCACCGACACAGACACATACTCATCATATCATGGGTTGTATCTGTGGGACAAACACTGTGCAGGAGTTTTAATATTAAGCATGTTAAATCCACCTTATGTAATCTTTATATTATATCCTTGAACTCCACAGAAACGTTTTATCTCCCCGCTCGCCGGTGAGGAATTATTATTTTCTAAAAGAATGTCTGGATATTATAATAAAGCCTGCTACTCATTCAGAGTCTGCTTTTACTGTATTGATGTAAATGGCTGGGTTCAGCTCGGAGTCAAAATACTCATTGAGTCACTTCATTGATTCCAGTGTTTTATAATACTGAGTGTGTGTATTTTATTTGGTCAGTTAAAATAGATTAACACACATAGATTAGTAGATTAATAGAAAAATAGGTAAATAATTTAGTCTAAAAAATATTAAAATAATGACTATATATAATTATAAAGTAACGGAGCACTGAGAAATGATTTATTATTTTTTAGCTGGTCTGAACAGCAGCCAAAACATTTGCCGCTGGTGGTGTGACCCTAGGTTTGTTGGTCGGTCCACCTTTTTGATACAGAATGAAACATCTCAACAACTATTGGATGAATTGCCATGACATTTTGTACAGACAGCATTCATGGTCCCCAGAGGATGAACCCTATTGATTGATGATCCTAGCAAAACCATGAGGTTGACTTTTTGTTTTTTAGTGAAATGTCTGAGCAATTATTGGATGGATTGCCCTCAAACTTCTTATTGATATTCATGGTGCTCAGTGGAAAAATCCTTTAGACTTTGGTTGTCCAGCGACTCTTACTGTAGCGCCACCTGCAGGTCAAAGTATTCACGTATCCTACTAGATGGATTGTTATGAAATGTTGTACACATGGTTTCTGGATGATGAATCTTAATATCTATGAACATCCCTTAACATTTCCTCTGTGGAAAAGACATTTGTTGGCTTTGAGTGATATGTCTCAAAAAACACAAAAAATGGTGGGATTGTCCTGAATTTCGTGTTGCTAACAGGGTGAGGTGTAATAACTTTGGTGACCCGTTAACATATTATCTGGCAGCATCATCAGGTCAAATGCAAATTTGCCTATGACTAAATACCTGCAAAATGTGTTTAGTGCTAATAAGCACATGTTAGCATGCTAAAAGGCTAAATTGTAACTGTGAACGATGTTAGCATGCTGATGTTAGCAGTTAGCTCAAGGCACCACTGTGTTCACAGTACAGCCTTACAGAACTGCTAGCATTGGCTATAAATTCTTAGTTTTGTATAATCATATAAAACATGGAAAAGAAATCTAGAAATGTGTGAAGCTGTGCCCAGCAGGATAACTGCACTGACTGACTGATTAAGGAAAATTATAGCTCTTCATGAATCTTTTAATTTTTGTTTGACTGGCTATCATTTCAGAACTTGTATAAGTGTGTGAGAAATACATAAAACATGTCTTTGCTTATGTGTATTAAATTTGCTTGTTACAGTGTTTTTATGCATGCAAATGCATGTGCACCTCTTGAGAGAGAGAGAGAGAGAGAGAGAGAGAGAGAGAGAGAGAGAGAGAAATCAAAACACCCGTGATGGCATAGAGACCTTTTCACAGCTTGTACACATCCTCACAGTCTTCAGTCTAATAATTCCCTGATGCATTGAAACCAGAGGATGTCAAAGAGATGCTGCATACGCTGAATTGTGTCCCAGTAGGAGGGTGGCTTTAAATGAAAAGGTCACATCTCATCCACCTGTTAAAGAGCAGATGCCACATCAGAGCAATACTTGGCAGGGGGAACAGGTATCGTTATTGGGCACACGAGACGTACTTGGCATGGGTATGGCAATACTGCTCATGCACATTAACTCACAAGCACACAAATCTCTCTCTCTCACACACACACACACACACACACACACACCTAACCCTTCTCCCTGGGAATGAAAGATATGGGTAGAGAATAGAAACAGAACCTTTTGCAGGGATGATCACACTGGCTACACAAAAGCCTTGACTGTTGATGATGCATAAAGGTCGGAGCTGTTGTCATGGGACTCCACTTACACAAGACTGAGCCTTCAATCAGACCCGGAGTTATTTGTCAGACAGGCCACTGCTCTGACTCTTCAATTGTGAAAATAAACTCCTGGAGGATGTTCGCCTTGTCTTTTTTGTGTTTACTCAGAATACACCCACATGCACCTCCAGAAGCATGAATGAACACATACACACATAAACACAATACCTGGAAGCTGCTATTTCCACTTTACTCCTGGCAATGGCTGCAGCCCTCTGTGCCCCCTCCACAGCCCGATCCACCTTCTCTTTGGTTTTGGGGTTTTTAAGAGGAATCAACTGCTTCCTTATTCCACGCACCAGCACGTTATTTTTGTACTTCCCTTCTTCTTTGGTGCCATCTGGGAAAACCGTGCACCCGTAACCATGGCGCTTGTTGTTAAGCCATTCTCCCTCATACTTCATCCCGTTGGATCTCTCTGAAACACCAAATCCATTGCGCTTGTCATTCTTCCACTCGCCCATGTAGGTCTCAGTTGTGGTAGCATCCACATGGTCCTCTAGAGGAAAGTCCTCATCGGGCAGCTCGCCGTCACCGATGGATATGGTAGAGTTGGCATCACTGGAGCTGATGCGGCTCATGGTGGCATCACTGCGTGCGGAGCTGCGCTTGCTAGAAATTGAGGTCCGAGAGTCAGACTTTCGCAGCTGCCGGAGGCTGCCAAAGAGGGACCCCCGGCGGAACAGGCCCTTCTTCTTGCCAGTGACGACCTCGCTGTCTGAGTGGAAGTTAAGGACAAAGCCGCCGCGGCTGCCTGTCGGCGTGTCTGCAGGGGAGGAGAGGTCCTGGAGCACTGTGCCGTTGCTCTGCTCAGAGCGCAGGGAGGCCAGAGATGTGCGCAGAGGAGAACGGATAACAGTGGCCATGCCATAAGGAACACTCTGACGTACGCCATAGCCATGCCGCATCCCACCCATCCACTGGCCCTGATAGGTACCTGAGGAACAGGGAGACATGGGTCAGTGAGTCATAATAGTCGCATCTGCTGTATACATCTGATCATATAAAGCAGTGGTTCCCAACCTTTTTACCTTACAGTCCTTTCAAATGAAGCACTCTCTGCTTATGACCTCTCATCACATTACATTTACATTACATTTATTCATTTAGCTAAGACTGACATTTCCTTTTCAAATTGTTTCATTTTAATATTTTTATTGGCCTAAAGAGGTTAATGTATCCAGTTCTTCACAACCCTGTACCTAAATCCTCTTAAGGGCCACCCATGTTAATCTCATGACCCTTTAGAGGGATGGGATCCCATGTTTAGGAACCACTGCTAAATAGGACGAAACAACGCAACGCAGTATTGAAAAGGTCATACCAATGCCAAAATGAATAGTGATCTATCTGTGCGTGGCACTTCTGTTTCAACACATGAACTTTTAAACAATGCTTCTATTTTGAAATGCTGTATTTAACAGGTAAAGATGTATGAAAGAATTTAAGGTGCCCATGGTTTGAAATTGTAACTTGTTTTCCAGAAAGATCTCTGGAATTACATATCGGATTATACTGCATTATCCTATTTTCCCTGCTCAGAATGTTTAACGGCACTATTTGGACAGATTAAATTAGGCTTAAATTAGCTCTCACTTTCTAATAAATATTCTCTCTATTACTCATCAGCCCCAAGAGGAGACAGTTGGCATAGGCTGGTATCATAAAGCACAGTCAGAAGTCGTCTCACAATAATTTGAAGAAGCAAATGTGTATTAAAAGTGCTGCTTGTGTGTGTTTTTGTTTGTGTGCACAGTCTTTTTGTCTCACTGGAGAAAAATGGGTCTTTTATCTACATCAAGTGAATTAGTGTTTACACCCTGAAAATGTACGCAGCGTGGGACTTCCACAAACTATCTGAGAAAGACTACAAAACAAAAGTGTCCACCAACACTGATGATAACAGCTGATTATTAGAAGATTAGTGTGACTGAACAAATTAACCTCTTCTTTTTTTACCTTCATAGTTACAGTGAGCTTGTATTTTTTCCTGGTACAGTGAATTTATACATATTCTGTTACTTGTGGAGACATTCACAAGCTTTATTTTTCCTCTGTTGTTGCTGACCAGATATTTTCTGTATATCAGCACTAAATCCTTGAAACAGCAGTGCATATGGGGAACACAGAGGAGCCTTGCTTCAGGGGTGCAGTGTGTCAGCCAATTAAATGTTTTCTCTCCTTCCCCATAGATCTGGGACTGTGAGCATAACTAACTCAATCACAGAGATTTGATTAAGGTACTGATACTGAGGATCACTTGGGATGAATGTGAATCACTCAGCTAGGAGCCTATTTTCAGGCAGCCACTAACTCCCCCACTGACAGTAGGCACATTCACCACCATCCGTTTGTCTGTGACGGCAGGGAATTGCTATGAGTCACATAATGAGAGGAATACTTCATTAATCCCATTTGGTGCTGCTGAGCCCAATGAGCAAGTGCTGGCCTACTGTAGCTTCTTCAGAGCATCATATTACAATCCTGATCCTAATAATAAGAAAGGCTTGTTGAGCCGGCGCTCAAATCTCATTGACCAATACAATGCAACAGCAATAAAGGTCAGATTCTAACAGAAAATTATATACTAGCCCGGGCAGGAGTTTAGATGGATAAACAGTGTGAGATTAACAGGCTGGCTCTGCGCTGCGGTTGAAATCGGTGACCCTGCAGATCAAGTTATCAGGATGTTGCAGGGTCAGACAGCCAGATGTTCTGTAGATCCTCTAGGATCAGCTGATTTCCCAAGCCCAGCCCTCTGTAAGCGTCATATGTGAGGCATTTGTTGTGCACCATATGGCCTCTGTACATGGAGATAATGCTCACATATCACCCAATGACTTGGATGTTTTATAACCAGACAGGACTATTAATAGGAGCAGGAATAGGAATATAATAGGTTACTTGCAAGCACTTGCAGGTTTGTGGGCCTATCAGCATGTTGCCTCCCTGATCACACAGGTCTCTAGATAATCTGTGAAAACACCACTGATTTGTGAGATCAAAGCTCTGAGAGAGGCATGCACTGACCTCTCACTTTTAGCAACAGGAGTGGGTCCTGTTTATCACTTAACATGACTGAATGCATATATGATAGATATATTTCTGTATTTTCAGCACTGTGGAAACATCTGTCTTAAGTTTACAAAGCTACTGTATAGAAATTGGATAATGCGTCCAAACAAGTGTCAGTGTCTTGACACTTGCAGAATCCTGGTTTCTACAACAAGTATCACTTTCATTAAAAAAGTTACTTATGCATTGCAAATATTGGCATTTAGGCAAAAGACACACTCTTGAAGAGGTGCGTTGTTTGCTGTGAGGGCTCAAATGTGAAAATGACAGAGAAGTAGGTGATAGCCTGGCTATAATTGGCTCCAAACAGACTGATTTGCTCTGATTTCAAACTCCTTCTGGCCAGGGCATGTTGCCACTGAGCTGGCAACAGGAGTCAATCTCCTCCCACTGTCATATGAGGAGCAACCCATAGTTGCCTAATGGAATAAAACAGGAACCATTATCTTAAACTGCTAACATCTAACAGTTAACATTGCCAAGGTAATAAGTCATAGTTTCTTGGGGGGTATACGATGACCGACGGTGCGCAATGCGCAATCTCAGCTTCAACTCAGATCATATCAGATGGAGATTCATGCACGGATGTGTTTCGATTGAGCCTCCCTCAGTTTGAGCCTGAGCATCCTCTCACACACATAACACATCATCAGTCACAGCAGTTAAAGCGACACACACGTTAAACAAACATTGGGCCATCTTTCCAAGGCACCGTTCCTTACCGCCATCGCCATAGGTTTCGATCCCATATCCATCCTGCAGCCCGTTGCTCCAGGTACCGTCGTATCTAGCAGGTGTGTTGTGGCTTTGCCGGACACCGTACCGACCCTTAAAACCATGACTCCACTCTCCGCGGTACATCCACTTTCCTTTATTCTCCACCCCGAGCCCATGCCGCTTCCCCTGGGACCAGTAGCCCTTGTAGGTATTCCCGCTGGGCCAGGTGTACACCCCTACTATCTCAAAGCCGTGCGACCAGGACCCGGCGTACTCGCCCTGGCCCTTGGGTCCGGTGCAGATGCCGTGTCCGTGGGCTTTGCCATCCTCCCACCCCCCGCAGTAAGTGCCGCCGTCGTCGAAGTCAAACCGTCCGCCCGTCATTCAGATATAGGCTGGAAATAAAGCAGATCGCGCGCTGCTGCAGACTCAGGCGTCTCCAGGACCGAGGTTTGGGGATCCAGGACCGGTGGTGAGATGAAAGGATGGGCCAACAAGATGATGACTAGAGGAACAAATATTAGGAGGGTGACGATAGAGGATAATACTTCCAGCCACTGACATGCAATACAAAAGGCATGCGTAATGGTAAGTGTAAAGGTATGAATGGTGGGCGTCATTTACCGGAGGCGCACGCCGGGTTCTCCGTTGTGTGTTGCTCGTCTCCCCCCTCTCACCCACTGATCACAGAGGGAGAGAGAGAGGTGTCGAGTCCCTGCTAAGGAAAGACACTGGGCCAATCGCAACGTCACGCCACAGGGACCTCCCACTCTCACTCTCTCCCACCTCAGTGAACATCCACAACCCCCCCTCCCCAAATAAAACACCTATGTCTTTGCCAAAGCCCGCTATACATCTGAAAGACGCGCCTCACATTACAATTTCCCATAATACCCTCACATTTTTTCCTGTGACTATTAATAATGAGTTTATGATGACTTTTTGTGTTTTGTTTATCCCATAACAATATCGCTTTGGCCTATTGTGTGAGGTGATAATCTACTGTATATACTAGGTCTAGCTCAATTAAGTTTTAGATATCATATTTGTACAGCGTGTAGTATCAATAATACTCCCATGAGAGTTCCACCACGTGCCTGTTGTATTCAACATCAGCTTTTT
Source organism: Micropterus dolomieu (assembly GCF_021292245.1). Taxonomy (NCBI): domain Eukaryota; kingdom Metazoa; phylum Chordata; class Actinopteri; order Centrarchiformes; family Centrarchidae; genus Micropterus; species Micropterus dolomieu. Next base: position 34,538,593 of record NC_060150.1, on the reverse strand, counting down.
TGTTTGATTGTGTAGTCTAGGCCTACTAATTCTCAAATGACCTTTTTTATAGTATCGTATTATTACCGCTATGTATTAGTGAGTGGGTGAAAAAAAGTGTTTCAGGTAAAGACTGCAAAGGCCATTGTGACTTAATTCTGATGACCCTGTAGGTGTGTAAGAAAAATTAAACATTTTGGTCAGTGAAATCATTAAGTCAACACATCAGGTTGGCCATTCACTCTCTAAAAGTCAAATAAAATGAAAGCATTTTCTTTCAAGTCATTCAGTTAGCGAGAATCACCTTGCGTGACACCAGTTGCCTTTTGATATGACCACAAGGGCTGACCCAAAATCAGCTGGTGCAGACCATAGGGGCCTAAACGGTGAAGGAATAGATAATAGCGACCTCTGCTGGCCACATGCGTGTATTGCATAGCTGGAGGACGCGTTGAGCAGTGTGGTGTAGAAAAGTGTAGTCATGTGTAGTCTTATATTATGAATATTTGTACATTTTAAACCGTGTACTGCTTGGTAATAATGCACGTAGGCATATGAAACAATGGTTAGTAAAGGCTACCTACTACTAGCTACTACCAGCATATCAACCACAAGTACGACGACAACGAGAAGGAGAAGAAGGAATAAAAGAAGAAGGAATTGTGTAGGTTTATCTGTAAATATCTCTATCACTAAATAAATGTATGTTTATCTCACAGTTTATACGATAGTCTACCAAATTGAAGCAGTAGGGTCAATGTTCCACTCCGAGCCAGTAGGGGATCTATAGTGCTGACTGTGATGCGGTGCGTTGCCCGCACTTGTCCCCTAAAATACTAACAGATAAAATGGCGTCCGAAAACAGCCCTGAATCCCAAGATGAGAAAGCAGCTCTTATGGAGGCGGGCTCAGAACAAGATGTGCATCAGCAGTGTGGCACGGTTGCAAAACAAAGCGAATTAAGGCTGTATCACTGGACGCAGTCTTTCAATTCTCAGAAGGTGAGTGTCCTCACGTTTCAGCACCACACTTCAATGGACAGCTCCTCATCAGAGGTTTTGAATTGATATAATGTAACATCTTCCTGGTGTTAAAATTCTGGTCAGGAATACATAGCTATTAGACACTTTAGTTACCTGGGGCCATTACTTCAATTGGTCAAATCTGTTGTCTCCTCAAAGAAGCCCACTAACCATACAAGTCCTACTTTATTTTAAATACACTCTTTTTTTTCTTGTCTTGTATCCGGTCATAACTGGAACAAAATCTGCTAATTCAAAGTTTTTTTTAATTCATCGGCAGGTCTTATTATTCCTCCTAAGTCTGTCTGCAAAAAAAAGGGACATGCTGACTCAGAATGTACCTTTTCTTAAGAATAGACCTATGTACTGTTTGGTTGTACTAATTATTCCTCTGTTAAAGATTATGAGTACCCTACAATATTTTTATATATATATTGTTTCTACTTTTAGTAAAAATACACATACACTCATAAATATACATCCTTCAGTCGTCATCATTCTTAGTCTTTGAAAATGTTTTCAAGCGTACTTTAAACCATTTTATACTCTTTAATTGCAAGAAACCTTGTGGTTAAAAAACTGAACAATAAACACTAAATGTAAGTACTTTATTTGATATATTCTTGTCCATTGTGTTGTCGCTGTGATAACTGCATTTGTTGTTGTTATTTAAGAGAGCACAAAGTGCAGGAATGCAGAAACAAGAGACAAAAAGAGATTAAATTATTTGCAGTTCCACAGGTATAAGCACTGTGATGTCTAAACATCCATCGACAGTCACAGGAGTGTGTGTTTTGCAGGTGCGTCTGGCCATAGCAGAGAAAGGTTTGCGCTGTGAGGAGTATGATGTGAGCCTACCGCTCAGTGAACACAACGAGCCCTGGTTCATGCATCTAAATCCCGCTGGTGAGGTGCCGGTCCTCGTCCACAATGACAACGTCATCTGTGATCCAACACAGATCATGGACTACCTGGAGCAGAATTTCAATGGTGAGATGGTGGGACTAAATAAAAACTGTTTGGGAAGCCCCAAACTCCCACTAGCTGTTAACACAGGGCAGGATAGGTACAAGGCGGGATCCATTCAACCATGTGCCCTACTTGTTTTTGTACATTGTTTTCCTCTTTTAGCATTTTTGTAGAATTTTTGGTTTTAAATTAAATGTACATTTTTTGTTTTAATCTGTTGTATTTTTTTTTGTGCATTTCTTGATTTTTCAATCATTCATTCATCCTTTTTATTTTTTTTTCCATTTTCTCTTGGTTTGCACTGATCCATGATAGCTTTGTTCTAATGGTCTCATCTACCTACCTTCAAAGGAGAGAAAATCTGGTAAGCATGGAACCATTAAAGCTAATGAAAAATTATGTGTTTAAATTCCCCCTGTTAAGTTAAACATTAAAAAACTTTGTATTCTCAAGCTTAAAGTGAATAAATCACTTGTTCTTTTACCAGTATTCTTTATTGGCTGTGGCAGAAATCACTTTGATTCCCTTCTGAAAAGCGACACCTTGCATCATTGCTCCTTTCTTTTCATGACTTGTTTGTCTCCAGAGGGCACTCCCAAGCTGATCCCTGAAGAGGGCAGTACATACTATCACAGAGTGCAGCACTACAGGGAGCTGCTGGACTCACTACAGATGGATGCCTACACCCATGGCTGCATCCTCCACCCTGAGATCACGGTGGACTCCCACATACCTGCATATGCTGCCACATGTATACGAAGTGAGACACACTATGATGCACTCGAGTAATTACTACAAGATTTGTACAAACACACACACACACACACACACACACACACACACACACACACACAGCCACATGCGTGTACTCCTCACATCTTTGTGATCCCATCATTGACAAAAAGCATTCCCTAGCCCCTTACCCTAACCCTAACCTAATTCTAACCTGAACCCTAAAATCAAGACTTGATCCTCAAAAAGCCCTCTAAACTTGTGAGGTCCGGCATTTTGGTGCTGTCAGACCCCACAAGTATAGTGGAATCCCAGTTTTTGAACCCCATGAAGACAGTAAAACAAGCCCACGCACCCACATAACAGTCTCCCCTTCACTTATTACTAGATAAGATCCATTGTTGACAGTAGAACACTCATATATAATCTAGGATTGATGGATTCAACAAAGTGAGATCTCACTCAGTGCATTGTATCTTGAAAACAATGCAGATTTCTTGAGGGTACACTCATACTGCTCAACCCAGTGAAATGTTCTGTTTAGTTGGACACTTTTCATTCCTTTCTGCAAGCTATATAATTTACTCTTCATGTGAAAATTATAGGAAAGGTGTACCTGATAAAGGGCATCCAACACAGAGTCTCACACTAACACACATACACACAATCTGATATTGTCATGATGGACTTTTCTATATGAAATTCCTCAATTCCACAATAAGGTTTTGTAAGAATAAAAATTGTGGTATTATTCATTATCTCTAACATGATGTTAACGTGATGCTGTGTTTTTGTGTGACAGCACAGATTGGAAACACACAAACGGAGCTGAAGAAACTGGCAGAGCAGAACCCCGAGCTTAAAGATGCTTATGTAGCAAAACAAAGGCGCTTGAAAGTAAGTAAAGTAACCAGGGTAGTGATGTTTGATACCACTTATTTCCTATCCAATCCAATACCAAGCAATACCCAGGCTAGTATTGCAGATACCAATACCGATACCACTACCAATACCAATACTTTTTACATATTTTATTTCTAGTTTAATGTGACCTCCCTCCTCCCGTTTCTGTATTTATGAGAGAAATAAGGAGTAGGCTGTAGGCTTACCAATTCATAATAATAGCTGCATAATGACAAGACATCAAACTACTGTCATATTCTTTAATTATAATGAAAATATCCTGCTCAGAACTGCCGCTTCCTAACAGCATCATATTATTTTGACTTAATCTCAGACATTTAGCGAAGTTTGCAGTGTTGCCAAAGTAATTCACTGTCTTTGCACACACATCACACGCAGCGTCATTATTACCTTCACAGGTAAAATACAGCCAGACGTAACTGCTTTTACAGTCAGCCATAGTCAGTATTCAATAACGCGAAATGTAAAGGGCTGCAGTGGCTCACTTCAAAGAAGCTCCATCACAGAGCCGTAGCGCAAGCATGACTTTGACAGGTGGCAGGAAAAGTAGTTCCTATCAACCGAGTAGCCTATAATTAGACCATCCAAGTGACAGTAAGATACTTAAATAAAATACACACTCACTCCAAATTACTGAGTTTAGATATCGATCCTTTTATATGAGTATCGATCCTAGAGCAGGAAATGTTGGTATCAGAAATATCGATACTTTAGGATCGATCCGCACATCACTAAACCAGGGTGTCAGTTGTTTCTTGTGATGTACACTGGAGGATATACCCTCCAAGAGCCATGCTGCCCTACAAAGCCAAAGCACAGCAACTAACATTACATACTTCAAAACTGAGTAAAGACTGGACTTTATGGAATCTGTTTTCCCAAAATACTGTATTCTGGCTTTTTATTGGTGTCACTACAGCTAAAGCAAGAGAGCAATATCAAATGTTAGCTAGCTAGTGAGATACATCCGTGGATACAATAACCACGGCGCCTTAGCGAAAGCTAAGGCTAAATGTACTTACTTGTTTCCCCCCAGACACGCTGTTATCTGTAACAGAAAATATTTATTTTGATGAACCAATATCTAAGCAATGAGAAACTAAATGAAACAGTAGATGAGACAGTAGCTAAAACAACAACCTAAACTTATGCTGAAGTAAATTAGCATTAACTGACATCTTAGCTTTTGACTCTAGAGGAATTCATGTCATCTGGTGTCGCTAAGTTACCTTTAAATCACACATTTAAATTGTATATAACTGTATTATATTGATTTCATTACTAATAAAGGTAGATGGACAGGCAGACACAGAGATACATTTAATCCTCACATTATGGCATGTAAATAACCAAAATAAAGTTTATTTTCTGAACTGAAAGAAACATTTTGTTAGTAGGCCTATATACTGCAGAGTGCTGTATGTGCATTTTTCCTATGTGTTACAGTTTGTCAGCCAGCCTGAAAACCCTTTTTTTTGACATAATTTTTTGTCTACAATGTGTTACAAAAGTAAATGTGCACTAATGCATTTATATATAAAAATGTTTCTGCAGTCCAAGTTGTATGACCATGATAACATGAAGTACCTGAAGAAGCTTCTGGATGAATTGGAGAGTGTGATGGACCAGGTCGAGACAGAGCTACAGAGGAGGGTGGAAGAGACACCAGGTACACAACCATAGTAGCTTGTCATTTAGCAACCATTTTACCATTAACAGACACACAATAAAAGACACAATTACATTTTTGTGACTGTAATAATACAAACAAATGTACCAGTGGTGACTCTTGCAACACAGTTGATGGCAGTAGCATTTTTAATGTCATGTTATCTGTTGTTTTTACGTACTCCATGTCTCCTTCTCTGTCCTCTTCCACTCGCAGAAGAAGGCAGTCAGTCCTGGCTGTGTGGTGAGTTCTTCAGCATGGCTGACGTCTCTCTGGCAGTCACCTTACACCGCCTCAAGTTCCTCGGCCTCTCCCGCCGCTACTGGGGCAATGGTAATCGTGTGAACCTGGAAACATACTACGAGCGTGTGGTGGAGCGTCCAGCCTTTAGGAGAGTGCTGGGCCATGTCAACAACATCCTGATCTCTGCTGTTCTTCCTGTGGCATTTCGCGTGGCCAGGAAGAACGCACCAGTTATTCTTGGCACCACTCTGTTGATAGGTGTGCTAGGAGGAGCTACATACCTGGCTTTTCTTTACATGAAGAAGAGGCTGACTGTCTTCAGCTGAGGGAGCTAACAAGTGTTTGAGTTGTTACCTCAATCATTATTTAAATTGTGTAAAGTTAAAGTAAATTAAGGAATTTTATCATCCCGCAAGCATCAGTAATATGTAATTGAAACAAACCTTAGTTGTCTTGTTTTCTGTGATGCTGGTTGCACAAAATGCACTTTTAACATAATGGTATTTTTACATGTTTTTTGCCATTTGATATAATTTATTCATACTTGCTTCCATCCTATCAGCATTGTATTCACAAGCTTTGTTATGAAAGCAGGTAGGAATAAATTAGCTGTTAAAAGATGAAAAAATGAATGAATGGAACATTCCTCTCACAAAGTGGAAATTTATGTCCAAATTTTAGGCTTGTGACATGCGCCATGAAATTGTGGCATCACTTTGAATCAATAGATTTTCATACTGTACTGAAAGTAATGGAAATAAATGGCCACCTATAAGAAGATAACAAATTCAAAAATTGGAAAAGGGAGTACTTTCTAAGGTTTTCAGTACTAATATAGGGCATACTTAATTTATATTAAATGGGCAATTTATGTGCAAAAACACCAGTATGGTCAGACATCTTTATGTCTACTTAAATCATGATTAACAGCCTGATATGTTTTGCCTAATATTTGTCATTTATTATATCATTGTCCATATTTGCATGTTGCACAGCCTGCTTTCTGTGACCAAGTCTGCCAGCATTTAACAAATGGATCTGTCCAGCAGTTCACAGTGAACTGTACTTCAAAACTGGTGTCTACATTTGACAAAGGCTCTGTAGGAACTCCCTGTTATCATGGCTGCACTCATGTTTTATTATACGACTGAGGGATAATTGTGTGAAACATTCTCTGTATAGTAGAATGAATGCTTTTCCAATCACATTTCCATCTTCTTCAGACCATCATATCCAACATCTGTCTAAAATTAAACTGCTCACAAACAACGTGCTGTGCTTGCTATCAATCAAATTTAATTGGGAATGGCATTAAAAATTCACAACTCAGCATCATTTAAAAAGGCTATCATATATCATAAAGGTTTAAGATTTCATAGGGAAACATCTAAAGACTGCTAATCACATTCCTCAGGGTATGGATATCAACATATACAGTAATTTGTTGGCCCAGTCAGAACCTCCAGGCCAACATTGACATTTAACATATGCTCCGCTTTAATTTAAATGCAGCCTCACGTGAGCTTAGCCTCACATAAAACAGACACATGCTAGACCTTTCAGCAAAGTCTGGCCTTTGTTTTCAGTGTCCAGAGGGCTGGTTTGTGTGGCTGTCAAAGAAATGGCTCACACATGTTAAAGCCACATGTGAGCCAAGCTGTCAAAGGACCAAAAGCTCATACTAGTGTGTTAGCTCTGGAAAGTCATACCCTGCAAATGGCCATCAAAATGACATATTTTTACTGCAAGGTTGAATCACACAGGTGTAATTTAAAGGGATAAGGGTCAAAGTCATAAATAAAGTGCAATCTTATAAAATCTATTTCAGAGTCAACGTTAGTGACCTACATTTCAAGTGTTTTTGTGCTATGTTACAAGCACACAAAATTGGACTAATCCATGCCTTTTGACAAAGTGCCATCTTACTGCATATATCTTATATGTCCACAGATCATTCAATATACATGAGGGATCCGTGGTGTAATGTCACTATAAAAACACTGTCAAAAGACAACTTTGAGTGACACAATCCGCTAATATATATGGCCAAAGTGAACCAAACCCTATTAAAAACATATTAAGTTGATTGCAAGACATGTATTACACAATTTTTGAGATTAATAGTAATCATTGACACTCGACAATGTACCTTTTAAAATAGGAAATTGAAACTCTTTGAATTGAAATTCTACATTTAATGAAAAATTGAAAAAGCATTTTTGCCTCTGATGAACAGAAAAGAAGTAAATGTGCACGGTTGTCTCCACTAGGGGGCAGTCTTTCCTCAAACAACATACCACCTATAATTCACAGGGAGAGGGGTGTACTCCCTAACCCTCTGTGTGTTTTAAAGTACTTTTTTTGGGGAGGGGAACTACTACTACTCTTTACAAAATGCCGGATGATATGACGTAATTTAAGCAGTGCCATTCTTCGGATAAATTATTTTTTTGTGTGGACTGCTATATATTAGAGTTTTAATCCAAAAGGGATTCAGCCTTTCTGACAAAATAAACATCTTGTTGTAGCTGGACATGGTCACATATTGTTTAAATGATTGGTCCTGACATCTCGCTATTCAGTTGTTTAAAATCCAACAGGTGGTTCTCCTCACTCAGAATGTAAAACAATGGTGTTTTTTTTTTCTTTTTCGCAGAGTCAATGTCATGTAATATTAGAAGAAGCTGTCAGCTTATTAACGGCCCGGACACTTTGGCCAGACACATACAACTGAATATTTGAATGGCTCTAAACAGTGGTTCATCTGTTTATACTGCAGGAGCTGCTGACAGGTTTGATAAATTATCAAAGACATTTAAAGGTTTCCAATACTGAAAATAAATGCTCACTTCTTTGCCTTTTTCCTGATTTATGGATCAAAGAGAGTTGTATGACCTTGCAACTTCTACTAAACTGTGAGACAATTTGGAGAAACATGTCAGTTTTCTGATGAATTATCAATCATATTAATTTACCTGCCAAAAGAAAAGTACATGAATGTTAGAATTGTGACATCTCCAAATTGCAATGTGCAGTCTTAAGATCAGTTATGAACTATTATGGAAAACACCTCTGTCAAGTTATTATTTTTTTGGGCCAGAGTGACGAAATGATTTTAACTTTAATAGGTTTGCTTCACTGTAAGTGAACATGGCTGTATAGAAAAAAATGTTGCTAGCCAGACCTCCTGCAACAAAAAAAAAGAAAAGAAAAGATGAAAGCAAACACATTAAAGCTTTCCAAAATGTATTTGTAAACTGTATATAACATTATTGACCATGAATTAGGCTTGGATTTGGGCTGATGAGAAGTTTTCTTCTGGGTTTGCTTAAAGGAAAAACACAGAGACACCTGAGAGGTTTAAGGGTTGAGTATGCTTCAAATTATGTAATTCATGTGTCACTGTGTAAAGTGGCCGTGCTTGTTGGATTGCCAGTTTCGGAAAGTTACAAAGATTGTCGAGCGCCACTCCCTGATTTGTTTGAAGTATACGGATGCCTTTATTGGTCTATCCACCTTATGATTGGCGGCTGCCTTAGATGAAGGATGAGCTGGAGTTGTGAACATGTGCCCAGCCAGGTCTAAGCAGCGTCAACGGTTGTGTGAATGATTAGAAGCCATGCAGTGGCTGACGTCCTTGATGATGTGGCATTAGAGTTGAGTCACCTCTGTACCAAAGCTTCTCTTGTACCGTAATACATAGTCCAACTGGTTGATTATTTGTATTCCCATTTAGAGCGACTTTAAACCCCCCCGGTGTACATTAGAGATGGTGACTGGCATCAGGTCAGACCACTAACAGAGAGTTGTATGCAGTTTCTACGCTGCCATTCAAATAAACAAAATCAACATGCGTCTCGAGGCATCACAGACTCTCTCTATTCCTTTCTCTCTCTTTCTCCCTCTAACTCCTTTTTCTCCTAACAAAGTTTTGTGAGTCTGCGTCAGAGGGGATGGGTGGGGCAGTGCAGGTGTCTGTTTTTGGGAAAGCCAAGAGTTGCATGGAACCCCCCAGCAGACATGCATGCCCACAGCCAGACAAACAGAAAGTGGAGAGGGAGAGAAAGATGCAGGCTTGTGGTAGAGTATGGTATGGATGGCTGGGATTGATGGATGGAAAAAATGCATGGTGATGCAAGCGAAAAGCAAATCTGTTAAAGTTTTAATGTTTGAATGTTAGTTAAAATGGTTTTGGACAAGAACTGTACTGCGAGGTGAAATGTGCTGAATGACCTTCTGCAATGCATTTGGAGCTGCTCGAAATGGCACTGGCACACACCTAAAGTAAAGTAAAATCCAAAGTGTCCAAAAATAGCAAGCCAATATGGGAAAAGAAGTTAGTATGTGACACCCAATTTAAGCCTGTCCTCAGGAGAAAAATTTCTTGCTGGGTTGAAACTCACTCGTTTTAAGTGCGCAAGGCAGGTGGACAGTGGGGTGATGATGTGTGAGCTGGGCTGGATGTTCACAGACAGGCAGGCTGGGTAAACAGAAACCCACACAGCAGTAGCTGACGGCTTAGCCCGCTTGATGTGGGCTCTCTTGCCTCTGTGACTGAGTGAGTGGGAGCATGGAAAGTTCCACGGACACTTGTTGTAATCATGGGTAGTGGTAGACTTAGGAAAGGATTTCATGGGCAGAAGGGAACCTGTGATATAAACCAGAGGAACAATGAGGCAATCAGGAAAGAAGAACAGGATGCATCATCTCATATTCTCCATCACATCTGCAAAACCAATAGCAGACAATTCTTCTTGCCCTATGACTGGTCAAGAGAAATGGAAAAGATGTTGGCAAAGATAATGAGTTTCATTTGTTCCTGTGTCTACACTGGCATTACGTAATGACACTGTAGACTTAGGGGTGGCATAGCAAGATGAACTACCTCATTGAATGGAGCAGCAGCTGTTTTGCTCTGTGCAATGTCAACAGCAGTTTTGTCGCCATTGTCCAATGAGCCTTTTTGTTGCATCAGTTCCCAGTCCTACTGTCAGTACAGTATATCTCACTCTGTTATTGTTCCTCTTATAGTTACTTTGGACCACACTGCTCAGAATCAATAAGGGAAGATGTCCAAAGCCTGTTGGCACTATCAAAGGTGGACACCACAGAGCTTTACCAGAAGGCAGCTGTCACCGCCTTTCAGATCGTCTGCGATACACCGTTTGCTGAGTCGACAGAGGTGGGATCTTATGATGTTGACACTACTGTTAAAATGACCCCCCGTTGGCTTGCCCTTCACAGCTTTATGATGAAATCCTGTGCCACCATTCATCCTCACATGTGCTCCTCAAATATTTAAACTTGGGCTACATAAACACTGCTGTGCAGAAGAGATGATACCCGAACCTTCTGCATTATAAATCTCTGTTCAATTGGCCAGATGTGGCCAAGTCAAACACACCATCAGCTTTTTATTGTGTTAATGAATTTTTTTGTGTGATAGGTTTGCCATTACCAAGTCAAATTAACCACAGTGATCTCAGCGGGGATCTGAGGTGATGGGAGGAATTATTTTTCCAGCTTTTTAAGCTCTTCTGTGTCTGCATGGAACATGTACAGCTTTGACAGGGGTTGTGATCAGAGTAACTGTGGTTTAAAGTGTTAAAAGTGAGTTAATAAAAAATAAAATATTGAACAACAAGAATTTAGACTACAAGTGAGGAGGTTAGCAGTTGTCTGAGAGTGTGTATTCTTGCATCCATACTTCAACTTGACACAGATTAATGTCGCTGTTGCTCTAATGTATCGTCTGTCTCACCCCCGGAGGTCAGTGAAGGTCGCTCCACCTGCTGTGACTGACAGCGAACAAGCCCTGTGAGGGGGGCTGGACGCAGCTGAGGCCATATAAACAGATATCCTAATGTAAAGAGTGTGCTCACCTCCTGCTTTGAAAACACTTCCTCTCCCATGACCCCCTAAGACAATAAGGCCTCAGCTTCTACACACTGAATAAACAGCGTTACCTATCATCCGCTAAAACAAGGGGAAGCTATGAAAAATATCCAAAGACACTTGACAGGCGGTGAACTAACAAAGGTGAATTGATCTTGCCCCTGCACCAAGCGAACACATAAGGGCCAGTCTCTCCACTGAATGCACAGAGATTAAAGTTGATATCAAACCTCCATCAAACTCAAGCTGGAACCTTGGTCTGAAAAGTGAAGCCAACACTTAAGTGCCTTAGGCCTGCATTCTTTGTAATGACCAGCAGGTGGCAACTCCATCCATCCATCAGTATCAACTTATCCTGTGCACAGGGTCATGGGGGGCTGGAGCCAATCCCAGCTGACATTGGGCAAAAGGCGGGGTACACCCTGGACAGGTCGCCAGTCCATCGCAGGGCCACACGTATACAAACAACCACTCACACTCACACCTAAGGTTTAATTTAGAGTCACCAATTAACCTAGCCTGAATGTCTTTGGACAGTGGGAAGTAGCCGAAGCACATGGAGAGAATCCATACAGACACGAGGAAAACACACAAACTCCATACAGAAAGGTCTTGGACGAGGCCAAGGTTCAAACCCACAACCTTCTTCTCCACTGCTTGCAAAAAGAAATGCAATTGTATGTAAGCTTATGAGAAAATGACCCTACTTCTCACTTGTTTTATTACCTCAGTAAAATGTTTCCTTTGTGTTTATGGTCTCAATCGGTAGTTTCAAGTCTTCTTCAGTACAGCATGGTGGTCATTTTGTGATGATCCTATTAAGAGTAAAACAGACAATAAAGCGCCACCCTGTCGATGATCAAACTCAGCAAACAAGAAATACTCCCAAAATGTCAAATAAATACTGGGATTAGTAACTGCAATGTAAATACTGCATTTCAAATTGTTATCCTGTGCTAATCTGCCTAGCTCTAATCTTTAATGTAAAATCTAAATTTTAATCACAACCCCATCAAGGGGTAGCACTCTCCCATCACATTCTCACTGACTGGTACATCTCATGGAAAATGCTCTTGGCCACCACTGCAGATACGTGGGTTTAATCAGTCCACATCTGAAGCCGGTGAGGGTTCATTTTTTCTAGCATTGCTGCTACTAAGTCATTTTTTGTTAAGCACCTAGCTATCAGTTGAAAAGAAGCTACTGACATCTCAGCTGTGTCGAAGTCAAATTTATAGGTCCACTTTGTCCAATCAAGTTAGTATAGTTGCTACTAGGGACAATCTGAAATGGCATTTCAAAGCGTATGGAACAGGAAGGCCAGCAGGAAGAGAGACTTAATGGTTCTGTAGTGGCTTTAAAGAGATATCAAATATAACTGTCTAGTTTGTTCCTCTGTTTGGCACAGGTTTATTGGTAACGCATGGACATAAAGCAATGCAGGAATGATTTTACCAGGTATTTTCTTTGATTTTCAGTACACAGAGGAAACACATGGAAAATATACAACTTCCTATGAGATGTCCAAGGGACTGAACTAAGTGGTCTTTTGTAAGGATTGCTACTTGACATGCCTGTAGCATGTAGTGACACTTTAGAGATTACCATGATATAAATAGAGATGATCTAAATGAGAACATGGCTAGTTAATAGATATATTCAAAATGAAAAATCTTACATGCTACTATCAGTGTTGATTTCTATGTCCAGTTACATGCTCAGAGCTTCAATACCAAATATGACTCATTGTGGTTAAAAACAACATCAGACATCTGCAGTAATCAGTGGCAGCGAAGTTTCTGCTGACAATTAATTTTTTCCACATGGTCTTTTGTTTTTTTAAAATTTCTTAGAAAGAGGCTGCATTGCCATTTACTGGAGGAAAAACATGAAATCTGGACTAGGCTAATTGTAAGTGGTGTGCGTGTTAAATTCAGTGTGGCCAATCTGATAAACCTTTGCTGAATATCCAAAATGACTGATTCATTTGTTGCTGATTTTGGTTCTGCACTAGAGGAAATTCTCCTCTATCACAGACAAATGAGCTAAAGCCAATCATAACATCAGCAGATATGGCTTCCTTTAAACATGCATGAGCATGCATGCAAATGCTCACACTGCCTGTTGGCCTTTAAGCAGTGTTAATGTTGGCACATGATTTTTGTTAGTTTTAGTCTAATTTTAGTCAACAAAACCTACAGACATTATAGTCTATTTTTCATCAGTGACATTTAAAGGCACAATGTTTGTCTCCATCTGTCGAATTTATACTCTCAAAAAAAAAAAAGGAGGGGGTGACAGTACATCACATGGGTCATAACTGCAGCTAACTGCGATTAGCTAATTAGGTCACTTAGCCGTGCAGCTAACTTAGCTAACTGAAGCTACAGCATGGTAGTATGGCTTTCAAATAGTGCTAGCAGCTAATATTTACAGATGAAATGCTAGTTCCGGTTATGAAGTCAGTACATCAGAGAACTGTGTTGACACTGAGCTGACAGAGATCAGTGTCTGGTGAATTAAAGCTAATATGTTTAATAATAAATAGCTACATATATGATGCTTCAAAACTTCTACTCCTGCTTTTTGCCTTAATGTAAATATTAAAGCTAACAGTGTAGGAGCAGGTGCATTTTATTTAGTGTCAACTAGTCATGCTCATTGGTGTTGCCTGATGAAGACAGACCAAATTATGCATTATTAATATATTATTATAATATTAATGTAGTAGTTTGTAATCACACCTCAGAGCTACAGGCTGGGAATATTGTCCTGGTGTATGTAGCAGGATATGTAATTTCTTGAGAAATAAATACAAGTGTATGTTCACTATTTACCTTTCCCTGAGGAAGACCATCAGCAGCTGAAATAATTCCAGTCACATCCACATCAATTAAAAGACTTGGGGAAAAAGAGCCAGTGTTTTATAATTCCAGTAATGTTTTCAGTAAATACTTTTGTACTCTAACTCAAGTAGTTATTTTGATGACCGCTTTTACTTTTACTTGAGTACGTCTTTTTGCAAAGTAACAGTACTTTTACTTGAGTACAGTTTTTGGCTACTCTACCCACCTCCGGAGTAAACTCATGTCAAGAACTGAATTGATCAAAACCAGCTGAGTCATACTGTTGGTGCTCAACCAAGCAATTCGTCCTCTATGACCTTTTAAAGGCAATGACTGAGCACAAAAAAACAATCTGTCTATTGTTAGTTTTAAAGATGTTTTCCTGAGGGGGATCTTCTGACAATGTGAAGATTTGAAAACAAATCTGCTTTGAGGAGGGTAGTGCATTGTGTGTATGTGTGTGTGTGTGTGTGTGTGCGCGCGCTGATATGTGACTCTTGCTGTGATTGTTGCCTGTGTGAGCAGATGCCTTTGAGATTTGGGATCATATTTTAGTCTGCAACCATTGAACTGGTGGTATAGTTCTTTAAATACCCACATATCTTCAAAGAGGCACTCAATTTACAGAGATGAGTCAAAGTTGGAATACTCTCAGCAGTGTGTGAAAAATTCCATGTCACTGTTACAAACCAACATGCTATTTTCAAGACGGCTACCAGAAAAGAAGCTACATTGGGAGCACAGTGTTTAATATTGAAGCTAAATACATTTCAAAGCCATCTTCTGGCTCACAGTGTGATATATTAACAGTGAATGCACACTCAGCTGCTGCAGTTGTGGGCTGTACCAGAACAGGTTTACCAGGGTAAATCTTTTGTCATACTGCACATTGCTGCAGCACCTCTTTTCACCTTGTGTGTTGAACGCTCCGTTTTAGCTACCGAGTGAAGCATCTCACTTCTATTTGATCTTTGTTGGGAGTTGCAGTACCTAGTTAAGGACTACTAGCCAATCAGAAGCAGAGTAGGGCAGGTTCTAACAAACAAGGACAAAGCTTCCTGCAAATACAGCTTTGTTTCAGCCGTACATGCTCTAGCCTAAGTCTGATCTAAAAACACAGGCAGAACAACCCGACCCAGCTTCACAACCTAGTCTGGAGCCAGAGCTTCAGAGTGGTTATTTATTGATCTGTAACATATGTATCTTTCATACGTTAACATTTTAACTGTCTCTGCAACTTTATGTCCATTGACTGACGTTATTTTAATTTCATGTTTAACTAGCTTGATTTGAGGGCGTGTCACACTATCCGCTAGGTGAGATTTAGGACGCATGTTGCATAGTGATGCAGACAGATGCAGGCAGTTCAGGAGCAGTGTTGGAAATTTCTGTTAGGGTGGACTTTGGGCTTTTTTTAACTTTGCAAACATATTACGTGCACAAAAAAAAGATATATAACTTATATTGCTACAATAATTTTGATGCTACAGTAGTTGAACTCATTATTGTTGATTAGGCTGAGCATTTCTATGCGAGGTTCCGTGCATGGCTCTTCTTGGTCAAAAGTAAGGTGAAATAGTAATACCTACTGTACTGCCAAGTAGAGGTCACTGGGAACAAACCAAGGATTTCAGAGGAGTATGCTCTCTAAAAAAATATAACAAGAAGAACTCTTGAAATTACATTAACTATACATGCATGGATAACTTTTTTCATGGGATATCAGCCATAACATACTTCTAAAAACTTAACAAAGGCATGAAAACATGCTGACTGTGCGGATTATCTCTGAGAATTGAGCAGGATAACAGGTGGAACTATATATGGTATTCTAAGCAGGCACTGGAAAGCAGATTTTGCATTGGCAGGATTTCTGCGGCCTCCTTGCCAAGCACAATACTCGACATAATGAGAAACACTTGTTTCAAAATGAACAATCCACCAAGCCTCACAGCATTCAAAAGCAACCAAGGGAGCACGTATTTTACTGTATATCATTAACATTGATTATGTTTGGTGGCCTTGGTTCAGAGCCAAAGAAATATTCCCATACAACATCGGCCATAAAGATTAAAGATCTGTCTGCTTTATATGCCTGAGAGGTGTTGATCATGACTGGAGAACAGGAGGTGTGCAGTACAGTATGTTGGAGAAAACAAAGCTTGCAAAGGAAATGAAAAGAGAGAAGACTGTAAAAGACGTCACATTAAAAAAGCTTCCCAGGAAACCTGCCTTTCTCTTCACTGCTGTCTTACTGTAAACACTTTCTCTTCTGGACCCTTCTGCAGTCCAACAGCCATGCCCAAAATGACATACTGTTGTGGAAAGAACAAATGAATAAACAATATGTTTCTGTGTGACTGAATATTGGCCAAAGAACAAATGAAACAAATTGATAGAAATAACAAAATCACAACTGCATCTCTCTGAGCATAATGGCCCCTGGTAGCAAAACGATAAATGGAAGAAACGGCATATGCACAATCGCGCTGTCAGTGGGTTTGCATGATGCCAAAGGCTATGCTTACCCTCTCTGAAACAGTTTTTACAACACCGGGCTTTCAAAGTTAATGCATCTGAGCGAAAGAGATGAGGAAAACTGCATGTTAATATCCCTTCGACCAGAAACAAAGACATCCATACACAGTCTTTCTGTGTTTGTTTACTCGATGCCAATATCAATTGTGTTGACTTGTAAAAAGAAAAAGAAAAATAAAAAAAATAAATGCTGCCTCAACTGAAAATAAAATGGCCTTTTAAAGTTTCTCATTTGGCTGTGTATCGCTGCAGTATTTCACTGTTACAAAGAGAGGCATTAAATGGCAGAGGGTTTTATTGACACGCCTGTATCCATGGAGGATTAGGGAGGTCTGTTTTCTCTGAGTAGCCTGAACCCATTAACACCAGCCAAGTGGAGAGAGACATTTTTCCACTGCTTGGAGTTCTCAATCTTGTGGCTGCAGCCAGGGAAATGAAGTGCTAACTGTGACCCTATGAGGGCAAAGGAAGTGATAGTAATGATTTTGCAGTGAAATTCTTCCTGCAAGAGCCTTTCAGGGAGATTGTGCATGTTAGACCAAGCTTATTGCATTTTTATTGCTTCCTTGGGTCAATGGACGAGGGATGAATGCTACGAGAATCGGTTAATTTGAGGGAAAAGTTTGCAGGAGCCAAACTGTGTGGTGGTTTGGTATGGACTGAAACCAGCTGATTCTGGTCTCAACCACAGAAGCTGACGTGTATTTATTTATGGTTGCTAATAGATCACTCTAGGTTAGAAGCACTGCTGTGGCCTCAAGAGAGCACGAGTCTTTGAACTGTCAAGTTAGCATCATCACATACACGGGCTGACAAACATCACACTTGCCTCTCGTTTTTGCACATCCCCAGGCTCCAAAAGGCTGTGTGAACTTTGGTAAGTCAGTGAACTCCACACAGCAAGCTCATTTTCTACAACCAAGCTATTGGTTTATACAAAAGGATACCGCAGGTTTGAGAAGGCGGCGTGATGTTGGTACTCTTGAGCAAACTGATGGGCTCCACCCAGCTTCCAGCAAGGAGCAACTGCCAGGGGCGTTTCCAGGCTCTGGAAACATTGGGGGCTTAGCCCAGCCCAGAAATCTTTCATGTTTTC
The DNA here is from genome assembly GCF_021292245.1 of Micropterus dolomieu. Taxonomy (NCBI): domain Eukaryota; kingdom Metazoa; phylum Chordata; class Actinopteri; order Centrarchiformes; family Centrarchidae; genus Micropterus; species Micropterus dolomieu. Next base: position 34,520,680 of record NC_060150.1, on the reverse strand, counting down.
ACCTGTTTTCACCTCCTCTTTGCTGTCTACCCAAAGTATGTCTGTAAAGCAACAGTAAATGACCTCCACATAGTAACTCTAACATCTGTCATTTTCTGATAATAATTAACACTGATAATATAAAACCTTAAGTTACTTTTTTTAAAATATATTTATATTCAATATATTTATATTGCAAATAACCCTTTCTCATAGCATTTTATTTGTTAATCAACGTTCCTTGGTGCAAGCTATTTTTCAGTGGCCACAGCTCTCCTTTACTCCATTAAGTGCCTGCTCTATGCAGGGTAGGCTATGCTCCGTAAATGTAGCCTACTCAAAGCACTTTTACACTACATCGCATTTACCATTCACAAATAGCGTGTGCTCAAACAGAAACTAACATTCACACACATTCTTACACTGGTGGAGTAGCACGGTGGAGTAGCCAGTATCTTGCCCAAAGATACTACAGGGATTGAACCGCCGACCTTCCGATTAACGGGCAAACCGCTCTATCTCCTACCTCCTGGTTTGGCCGGCCCACTACAGGTCTGTGCTTTATGGGCCGATCGTTGGCCCATTTTTTAAAATCACTTAGGCCTATATAAATAGCCTAAATAATTTACGTAACACCGGGCCTAAAGGTTCGTCGGCCGGTAGCCTATGCCAGATTACCAGTCCACCCCTGAGGCTACCCCCTTTACACCATCTGACAGACACAGAGCCCGTCTGGGACTGTACTGTAGGCTACTCAATGAGACGAGAGCACTGATCTTCAACAGAGGAAGAAAACCGAAACTGAAAACACTTGATCAGACAGCAATATCACCACAATTCCACACAAATGTTCACTTCAGCACCTCTGATAAAGTGCAGCTCACAGCCCCATACACAGCCGCTTTAGAGGGAATGAAGCATCCTAGAGACAGTAAAACAGTCTCACAGCGAGGGGGACAGAGACAGCAGGACACAGAGCGTCAGGTGTCTGTGTCGCGGTCAGGTGTGTCATGATATTCTTACCAAAATATATTTATACTCAGTGTTGATGGCTTATATAATGTACAAAATAATATGATTTGATATAAGTTTATAATTTTTTTTTGGGCCCCTGTCAGTCAGGCCCTTGGAATTGTCCTAACTTTTCCCCCCTATACGGGGCCCATGCAAGCGTGCTCCAGGGTGTGTCAGTACACCGTGACATCACTGTTGGGTGTGGTTACAGGTGTGACAGAGCACACTTCTGACTATACCCAACCTACTCGGGGAAGCTGGATGCAGTCAGTGAGTGACACACTTCAACCAGAGAGGGCACTGCTTTTCAGTCTAGTGGTCAGTTACTCTTTAAAGAATTTTCTTTTGCAGTTATTTTACGACAGACAAAAAAAATGAAGAGAGAGAGATACCCAAAGCATTTCTGGGATACCTCAAGGATACCTGATGGAGAGGGTGGATGGGTGGTGGGAAAGGTGTGTAAGGGTGTAACAGGTTTGTGTGACATGAATTTTAAATAGGGTGACATGACTTTTAAATAGGGTGACCAGAAGTCGTTGTCTGGAGCTGTCCCCAGAAATGTCCCCGTTTTTAGCTGTGTGTTAATCATAGACTGTATAAGGTGTTAACAGACCTGAAGTCAGATTTTACTTGGCCAGAAAGGCTGGACAGCAGAGCATACAGGTGTCGTCCCGAAAACTGATTGCTCCACGGGAGCGCGCGCAGCATGTTAAAGCTGTTTCGCCCAGTCTCTTTACGTCTACAGCTACGTGCAAATAAACATCACTTTATGTCCGTGGTAATAGCGAAGGTATGTCTTTGTGATACTTAAACGTTTCTTGCAACAGAATAATCACAATTGTGGCCAAATAAAAATAAAAATACCTTTAAATGGCCAATACAACCCATAAGATGCAGTATTTCACTTGCCAGAAAGTGATTGCAGCTTCTACTTATTGACTGAAAGGTAGATTCTGCCTCAAAATGACATGATTTCATTCAAAGTTATATTTGACAGATTATAACTCAACTAGTACTTTTTTACCTCTTAAAATACCTTAAAATGGCCAAATCAACACATAAAGTGCAGTATTCTACTTTCCGGAAAGTGACTGCAGCCTATACTTATTGACTGAAAGGTAGTTTCTGCCTCAAAATTACTTGATTTCATTCAGAAGAGTTATTTTTGATGGATTATAAAACAAACTATTTACCCCTTTATTTAATTTCATATAAAATAACCTTATATTTTTTGATGATATACTGACCACCACACCAAATATGTCCCTGGTTTTCATTTCAGAAATCTGGTCACCTTACTTTTAAATGTAAAGAATACAGTAATTACGATAGATATGAACTATGAGTTTCACTGCAGCTCTGTAAATAATCTTTTTAAATATTATTTAACCTGACATTAACCAGATGATTGCATTGTGATTTAAAACCCCTTTTTTAAACAGACCTGGTCAAAACAGCAGCATATGAAGCAAATGAAGCAGCAGTGTTTCCAGTTGAGTCTGACTGTTCAGCTCAGGTCTCAGAATAAACAAAAAGCAGATTAAAAAGTTGAAATGACAGTTCAGTGTTTCACAGAGAGAAGTATTATCCATGTGTTCCACTGTTTAGTCACCATGGCATTCAAGGTGAGAAGTGGAAGGCTGCATTGGGGTCTTTATTCTTTTGGAAGTTTGGTGTGAGGACTCATTTCTGGATGGCAGTACTGTACTAACAAACATTTGCACTTATATGGAATTGCACCCAGACCAACAAACCGTATATGCAGTGTTTCTCTGAGTCAGGCCTCTCAGAAAATGATACACCTCTGCCATCTAAGGCATGCCTCCACACTGAGTTATTCTGTTTGCATTTGACAAGACCAACTGGACTGAACTGAAACTCACTTTGAGATGATATTTAGAAAATGTAACACTCCAGAACACAGGTGTTAAAAGTAAAAGGAAACAAAGCAAGAACAGACATTTAAGCTTTCATAATGCTGCAGTGTTTTATCAGATGGGACCAAAGACAAACATTCAGTTGTTCTTTTCATCCATCATTCCTCTCACTACACTCACCTTGGGACAGCGAAGAAAATGAAAAATACTAAAAGGAAAGTCAAATGGGGAAACAAGACTATATCAGAAAAAGGGGACATCAGAGTGAACATTTCTACTTATTTTATTATTATTGTTTGAGTACAAAGGCTTTATCACACACTATACAAGTATCAACATGTTTTAGGTTGGCCAGTTCTGTCCTTGGTTGGTCTCTACATGGACGGTTGACAGACTTACACACACAACATTGTAAAAAATAGTTCATTTGTAACTAAACTTTGTATTAGCCACGCAAGTGAATCGGTTGTCATGAAAATGTGTAAACATTTATAGTCCACAGAGGATGAAGCTTACTGACTTTGATCCCTTGGTGAAGTTGACATTGTGGTTTTGAGAAAATGTCTCGACAACTATTGGATCGACTGACATCATTTGGCAAATTCATGTCCTCCTCAGGATGAGTTGGTGATGCGCTGAATTTTCATCTAGCACCATGATCAAGTCCAAATTGACATCCAGAGTTGAACTTCAGACCTTGGTGCTGTGATCCCGGTGCACTCCAGGACCCCGTGACATCACTAGTGATGTGCAGATCGATACTAAAGTATCAATATTTCTGATACCAACGTTTCCTGCTCTAGGATCAATACTCATATAAAAGGATCGATATCTAAACTCAAAGTCATACTTGCGCTATGGCTCAGTGATAGAGCTTCTTTGAAGTAAGCCGCTGCAGCCCTTTACATTTCCTGTGATTGAATACTGGCTATGGCTGACTGTAAAAGCAGTCACGTTTGGCTGTATTTTAGCTATGAAGGAAATAATGACGCTGTGTGTGATGTGTGTGCAACACCGTAAACTTCGCTTAACAGCTGAGATTAAGGCACAATAATATGAGGATTTTATGAAGCGGCAGTTCTGGGCAGGATATTTTTATTACAATTAAAGAATATGACTGGAGTTTTAATGACTTGTCATTTTCTTGCTATTATTTGGAATTGGTAAGCCTACAGCCTACTCTTTATTCCCCTCATAAATACAGAAACGGGAGGGGGCGGGGGTGTCACATTAAACTAGAAATAAAATATGTAAAAAGTATTGGCATCGGAACCGTATCGGCAATACCAGCCTGGTATTACTTGGTATTGGATCGTGTAGGAATTAAGTGGTATCGCACAACATTAGACATCACTGTTAGGTGTAGATACAGGTGTAACAAATGAACACGTATGACCGCACCCAACAGTCAAACGGGATCCAAACTTTCAAGCAGAGAGGGTAGCAACACACTGCTTTTCAGTCTGATGTTGAGTTACTCTTTAAACATGACAAAATCCTTGCTGTAAGCAAGTTGCTTAACCTGAATCTTGAACATAATATTAACTGTAAATAAAGTTGAACTAATTGATTAACCTAACTGTTTTCATGTGATGAATACCATTGTTACATCCAATACAAGGAATGTATTTGTGTCCATAACACTTGATGTTGTTGATTTTGAGAGGGGCCAAGAGGAGACAAATCCTGTTGCTCTGACTGGCAGGGAAGAATCTGAAGAAGGGCACTGCCGAGAAAAAGCAGTTTTGTATAGAGGATTATTTATGAAAAATACATTTTTATGAATCAAAATGAACCCGAAGGCAGGGAGACAGAGGAGGAGCAAAGAAATAGGGCTTTTCCACCATAATGCCACTCTTACCCACATCTCACGCTCTGGCTTTTAAGTTCAGTCATGCAGACAGATCCAGTTTTCGACCGCTGCTTGTTCTAGCCCTGCCCATGCCAATCCAAACTGGACTCAGCCCAGCATGGACTGTGACCGCTGTGCCCCGGACAGCCATCATACGTCTTGTGTCCTGCAGCTCACCTAGACTGCAGCGACAGGCTCAGGGTACAAGCCAAAACAAAATAAATCCCATCATCATCAACTGAATGAGGTGAAACTCAAAGGCTCCACATAAACAAAAGGCAACACCTACACAGTTGGGACAGTATTTTTGTCTTGAGGAAGCGCATTCCTCTTTCCAAGACAAAAATACTGTAATTAAAAAAAATCTAATTGAGGGAAGTAAAACTGGACATCCAAGGGATAAAATTAGGTAAAGGAGGGATTGTATATCAGGCTATTAAAGATGTGTTTGGCTTTATTTTGCTTAACATTTGGGTAACCATTATTTTGATTTCGGGTTGGATGATGTATTGTGCTGGATACTTTTATATCCATTTCACTCAAGCATACTGGCTTAGCAAATGGATTATTATTGTCCACATATAACCATGTCCTCAGCAACAACCCTTTGTTTCACTTTCTCTCAAGGAAGAGCTCATACTACCATTGAGAAGGTCAGAGGGCTCACACTGTGTAAAGGAGCTGTCAAATGACTCACAGGAATTGTGGATTTCAATGAAAGCTTCGTGACACATGATTGAATATTTACAATAAAGGCTGTATAATTGACCAAACCTTCCTAATTCATCCAGCCTTCCTTGGATGAACTGACCAAATCCAAATATTGTCTCTAACAGTAAATTGCATTATGTGAATACTTTCCCTTTTGGATCGCATTACCTCCAAATGTCATAAATATGCAATAAACTGGTATGAACTGTAAACAGAACAATGATGTCTTTTAAAATGATCTTGGTTTATACACTGAAAATAATTCTGTAAACACAAAATGATTGTACCAATGAGGTGAGAGTCTGAGCCTCTCCAAATGACGAGTCATGTGACGAAGCGTATGGAAAAAATGAATGGGATTATTATTCCAGAAATAGTCACAATAACTTTCTATAGATTTTGCATGTATCCTTCCAAGTAAAACCGTTTTCAAAATTTTCAAAATTTCAAAATGTTTTCATCCCTATGCATTATGATCTGAATAATTTAGGGTACATAGCAGCAAGCAAGCCTTCGCTCATCTACATTAAGAATTGTAAAAGATTGTAATCAATGCAAAACAAAAACACACATTTTCAGTTCTGCATACACTCATAACCACTTTACACAACAAAATATTATTTTTTACTCAGTGTACAACATGATATACTTATTTAAGAAATTTTTACTTTGCCAAAAACAATGACAGAACAAACAGTCAGACTCTTTGGAGGGACTAGGAGGACTCCAGTAGTGACTGAGCAAGCCAGAAACTCTTACAAAACATACAAACACAAAACTCACATCTGTCTCTAATACTGAACAACAATGACATAGGACTTATTATTAAAGATGTGCTTTTACAAGATTATAGTGATTTTTACTGCAAGGACAACAGGCGAAATAGTGAGAGGAGAGGGATGAAGAAACAGCACACAGCTCTCACGTTCACTTCTGTGTATTAAGTTAGGAGCGTGAACCCCCCTACTGGAGCCCCGAAGCATTGCCAACTATTGACACACAATTAACACACACAGACAAGGATCTGCATCACCTGTTTGCATCACTGGCTGCATATTCTGACGACCAGCATGTTAGTAAAATAACTGCAACTACAATGAAATTATCTGAAATACTACAATAACTATGAAGAGAATCTTTTCTGAAAATTGATTTTATATGACAATTATTCTTCACAATTACAGCTAAACCATTAATCCACTTATTCATTACAGAGAATGTGTTATTTCCCAAACCTGCACAGTAGTCTTTACATGGATGTGCACACACATACACCTATCCATCTGACACGTAATTCATTTTTTTACTCACCCGCTGCTTAAGGAAGTTCTGCCAACAATCCCCACAAGCCAATTTACCAACATCTCTTTCTCACTGTACAACATATGCCATAGTGTGTGTGTGTGTGCATGTGTGTGTATCTGAACTCCTCTGTGAACTGCATGTATTTTACTACAGCAGCCTTTGTGCCAGGCTGCGTCATCTCTCTAACGGTTCTTTGCAATAACACTGGCAGAGTTACGTCAGTTACATCCATGGGGAATTACAGAGATTCGGGAAACGAAGCAGTCATAAACACACTTGGGTTCAATAAAAGCCCATTAACCAGACTTGGTGAGGCTGTTGTTGTAGTTAACATTCTGTGTCAGTTTTCAAAATATTATTCTTATGGGGAAATGCCAACAACTAAATGATGGTCAGGAGTGTGTGCAGCATTTGTCTTATTGATCAATGACAACTATGTGATGTGGTATACTGGAAAGAAATGTGACAGTGGACCGAGGTGAGCACACTTTCACACTTGTGACGTACATACTGTTTAGCTTCTCTGAGCCATTTCCCTGAAGCAGATGCAGAAACATAAGAGCCGCCAACACATCTAGCATTGACCAAACTAAACAGAAAGAATACAAATCTTGATGCAGTAATATTCCTTACATGTCAACCAAACATGAGTAAACTGTATTTTTGTATTTTTTGACATTTAGAGGTACTTGTAGTCATAAAGTTATGCTTAAAATGCTTCCTGATAAGTCCAACCTGCCAGGCTGGGATGAGAGGGAAAGCAGAGAAGAAGGGAATGTTGTTTGGGGGTCTTAATAGTATGTTCTTTGAGCATGTTTTACGTCACTACCACCCACTGCTTTTCCTCCACATATGGTTGAGTTCCAGGAATGTGTTTCCTTAGCCTGTTCTTGATGACAGAGGTCACTGACACTGCACATGCTGTGGAGAGATGGGCCGACAACTCATTGCTTCGAGCACTTGAAGGATGCATGATAACCTTGACTTTCCAAAAAGCCAGGTTTTCTGATTGATGACTATGGATTTTTATACAAAGCTAACCTTTGTTTTGGTTTTAGTGTAAGAAATGATAACAATTTTAAAAAGAGAAGGCTTTAGAAGACAAAACAAATTATGCAAACCAACCCATTATTACATGCTGTATTGTATGTATATGTGGTGCAGCATTAATATTGACTATAAAGAAAACAAGAGCTAATTTATCATATTTACTAGCTGCCTAAACCAGAGTTTTCTTGTGGCAAAAAAATTCACTCACTAACTTTTTTTGACAATAGCTAGATGAGAAAATCGATACCAATCTCATGTCTGTTATTTAAATAAAGGCTGCAGCCAGCAGCTGGTTAGCTTAGCTTAGGACAAAGACTGGAATCAGCAAAACAGCTAGCCTGGCTCTGTCCAAAAATAACAAAAGCTGTCTAAAGCTCACTAATTAACAATCTGTATATTGTTTGTTTACTCCATACAAACACTGAAGCGTAAAACAAAAAGTTGTGGTCTTGTTGTCACAGTAAGGTTGCGAGGCAACTTGCAGAGACCTCAGGAAGTCAGGAAGTTTGCTCCCAGCAAATAAATAGTCTGCCACATGAACACAGGAATTGATAGTTGGATTTTGTTACCTTTAGACAGAGCAATGGCAGCTGTTTCCCTGTTTACAGTCTTTAAACTGAGCTAATCTAGCTCCTGGCTCCAGCTTCAAATATAGCATACATACATGAGAGTGACATTGATCTTATGTAGCTTGCGGTAAGAAAATTTTGAACTATTCCAAGCTGTATTCAAGATGAATGAAATGACACAGCAAAACTGGAATTTTATTCAATTCTTCATCTCCGGCCAGTGATGTGACAGTAGCAGTATAGTGGTTCCGGGATTGAAACACATTTACCGTTTCAGTTTTGTTCAATAAATAAGAGTGATGGAAGAAGAGCAGGCCAGGTCCCTCTTCAGCTGGCAGCGTGGCTGACTTTACTTTTGTTGGCTAGATATCTAATGTTTCTTCTCTCGAATATGTAACACTCAGTACAAATGACTGAAAGTCCCAGAATGAGGGACACTAACACAATAAAACTCTCACATCAACTCACATTTCGGAAGGCTGGAAATCCCCAGTTTAGTGTACTTTAAACCAAATCCAAACATGTCATTAGACAGCATCTGACTCTTACTACAGCATTACCTCTGAGTCTGGAAGAATGTTGGATAGAAAGAATATCTAAAGTAAAGAAAGCTTTATTAAATAATCCATTTCACACCCGGTGGTGCTTGGTGTGAAGGCTGCCTCTGTGTCCAGCTGGAGGGGATTTGAGGTAAATCTGGAGTTCAAAGTCTTCCAGTTAAAACACACTGCGGCAGCCCGTGGATTCCCACTTAGATGCCACTTGGATGCAGCTGAGTGCTAAATTGAGATATTTACGTACATTGGCCTGTGTTTACATACTGTGGTGTCTGCATTTTGCAGATTTTGTACCATCAACTAATAGGAGGGTTGAGCATTCAAAATAACGGTGCGCAAATAGACAATTTGGAAAATGCTTTTATATTGATATACAGTATCTGTATCATTTAATTACAGAGACTGAAGCTCACTCTGAGCGATAAACTTATTAAGCAGGGTATTCACATAGGCCAGTTCATAAGAGAATTCATCTCAGAGGACTTTTCATATAGAGCAGGTCTAGACCGTACTCTTAATACCCAAATTTCTCATCATGAGCAAGCAGTTGGGGACAGTGGCATGAAAAAATTCCTTTAACAGGTAGAAACCTTGAGCAGAATCAGGCCCTGGGTGGGCATCCATCACCCTCAACTGGTTGAGTTGAGAGAGAGCAAGGGGGAGAGCAACTTTTGGATGGATTGTCATTAAATTTTATATTCATGGTACCCTAATGACTTAAGTGAGACCCTGACTTTTACCAGCAAGTCAAACTTTTCAGTTATCTTGTGAGATATATCTACATCTAGATGGATTGACACACATTTGATAGACATTCAGGGTTTCCAGATCATATATCCAAATGCTGTTGTTTCCCCACAATATTTGTTTTACACTAGAATGCGCTCACTCCATCTCACCCTCTTTTACTGTCAAACTGCAAGAACGCAGCTCACACGTCTGTTATACCCAATCTAGGCGGCACAGCATACCCAGAAGCAAAAAAAGTAATTCAGCTGGTGTCTGATTCATGGAAATGCTGGTGACTCAAGAGGCTTACCAGGCATTAAGAAAAAAAAAAGATATTTTGCCAGTTGGTCTCATTGTAGAATTTTAAGAGCAGGTAATATTACATAATTTGTTGAGCATATGTATCCTCACAGCAGTTGACACCATCTGGATCTGTGTCCAAAGTCCTTTTCCCAGTGACTTCTCCAGCCAAACATGAGATAATGAGAGAGAGAAAGTGACTGCTTCAGACTGAATGATCATTGTCGAGACTGTCATTTCTTTTTACAGTGAATATAGCTTTTTTGGATATGTCTCTTCCTCCAAAAGGTCACCAGGGTTGGGGCCACCTCTTTCTCATACCGACCACAATCATGGCAGCTGAAGTGTGTACTGACATGTGAATGGAGCGCTTTGGAGAGAGCACCTGTTTTTCTTATTGATGGGCTTGTTTATACCATTAGCATATCCACACTTGTTGGACTGGAATTTGAGGAAAGTTCACAGACTGTGTTATTGGCACAGGGGAAATGTAACTGGGTGAGAAGTCATTTGATAGTGTGGACTCGATACCCTTCCTTACACATACACACTGCATTGCACATAGATGGGAATGACTTTCACAGAAGCTATAAAGCTTTGAGAAAGGAAAAGAAAAATCAGCTCTCTTACATATAACACCTGGTACTGTTTTAGGTAATAGATTTGATTGTCTGCAAGTCTGCATCAATCAAACAGGTCACAATGAAAAATGGCCTTTTAAATAGAAACTGTTAAAGGCAAGTTGGGCCGTAACATTAAATAATCTGAATCCATACTTATAACTTATTTGGTCACTGGTTTTACTGGGATTGGCCAACCCTGGAATGTGATTGAAACCGAAATTGCGGTGATGAAGCTCTAACAGCGACGCCTTTCCTACCACAGACTCCCTCCATCTGGAATCACTCTGCTACTGTGTGTCTAGGGACTGAGCTCTGTGGGTCAGAGGGCAGAGAAAGGTTTGTCATTACAACAGTGCTGCGAAATACCTCAGAAGGACACTGCTTCTCTGCTGAACCATGGTCCATCCAACAATAACAATAGACATAAAGGAAGAAGTGTAATGCTAGCTGACAGGAATTACAATCATTGTGAACAATGTGCTATGAAAACAGGACCGTAATTAACAATAACAAAAAAAAGTGGAGGGAGAGAGGTTTTTGCACCATCAAATAATTCATTTGACAAAAGCAGGTAGTTTCACATAGACAAATGACAAGAAGAATGGCACACTTGAATTCATTCATAAATGTGCCCTGTTTTCTTGTAAACAAATAAAGGTTATCTTTACACTCAGTGTTACTCATCAAAAATTATTGTGTGTATCCTGACAAATGTGTTTTGCATTTTTTTCCTCATGAAACAAAGCAGATTTTTTTAAGGATAATTTTGGTATTTTTAAACCTTGGCCCTATTTTCACATACTTTGGTGTCGGGATGACTAGCAAGTACAAAAGTTTTGGAAACTGTGCAGTAGATGACTTCAGCCAAGAACTGCGAACTGGCCGCAGTGGCTGCAACAAATTTATTTGGGGCAATTGTGCCCATCAAAATTATGGCCACAAAAAGTGCTTATTTTTGCCACAGACAGGCTCAGACTGTTATATCAGGTGTCTGACAACATCATGGAAAGGATCCCTAAGGCAAGGATTATACTTACGTACCCGAGCATGCGAGGGGTCCGCCAGGTCCACGCGGCAACTAGTGCAACCAGGGCAACAACCGATCTACCCCTCTCCCGAGTATATTCAAGGCTTAGTGACTCCCGTTGACCACCGTTGTTTTTAACTAAAAACAGAAGTCTCGCTCAAGGACAATTCTCGTGGGGGGAAGAGTTGTTGCAGGAAGACGCCGGCAGAAAACAGGAGTCAGAGGTGGAGGGTGTAGATTGTTGTGTTTTAGTAACATTAGGAAATAATGTCTTGCTCTCAACTCCTCTACCTACACAACAAACTCTCTCTCTCGTTTCCACAGAGGTTCACACTGCAGCATATGTTGACATGTTTGGGAAATAGCTCGGAGGACCCTGCGCCCGGCCCAGAAATACTTTGGCATCATACTTGCAGGCAGCAGAAACAAGTTGTGAATACAGTATTCACATATCATCACCTTTAAGTAAAAAAAAATTGTGAGTTCTATGCTACTGCCATGTGGAGAAATAAAATGCTCAGTCATGTCTACGTTTCTTTTGAATTTCATGTCAAGTAAAGCCAAGTTCATTTGTAGCCCATCATCATCGCACACAACATCACATGCAAAGTGGGCTTTACAGACAGTTCCCAACCCAGCAAAAACACTTTTTTTTCCAAGTTAAAAACACTTCAGGCCGTGACGAAAGGATTGACTGGAAAGCAATGTTGAGTGTATCATCTTTGTGAAATAAAGTCAACTGAAATAAACTGAGCGCATAAGGAAAACAATGTAGGAAACCTCAGAAGAGGAAATTCAAAAAGAGACCCCCCCCAAACCCAATATAAAAAAATTCAATAACATACATTCAAGGAACAGTCAATTCTTCACATTTTACTAGGTACAAGGTGCAAGGTTGGTGGGGTAGGGGTTAGAGGGAAGGGTCAGTGCACTGGGAAGCTTGGAGGATGTGTTGAGTGAATTTTGGGCCGAAGGCCGGAGAAGTGAACCTTGAAATATAGAGGAGGCTCTTCCAGACACAGAGAGAGGAGCAGCATCTTGTCTTCTAACCTGAGGAGGAGGACGCAGCAGGGCACTTGGCAGACAGTGGTAGACCAACAGACCGCACCTCAGGCCATGGATGAACTTCACTACCTTGATATGCACTTTATGATAGGTGGTAACCTGAAGTGACATCTGGTGTCTCCCAGGAGGACAAGAAAACTCTTAGCAGGATAAATGTAAGAAATGTAAGAAACGCAGAGTAGAGTCCCATTTAATGCAGCGGGGACTCTATCTGCAGGATCCTGAACTTAAAGGCAAGCCTTACAAAATAAATAATGCAAGACAAAGACATACACAATGTAAAGTAGTCAGTCCCTCCAGGATGTTGCAATGTCATGATTGCAACTATTAACATCTTACATCTGACGACAAAAAAAGGACACATGAAACACATGATTTATCATAGCGGGGGTTAACTGCAAAACGTGCAGTATTATGGTCGAACATTAAAAAAAATGGTGACTGACAGAGTGGCAGAAACGCATGAAGGGCATCAGACGAGATAAATCACTGTGACACATCACGTCCAGGTGTTATGCCAAATTCTGCATGCTTGCCAAGAATTGCATGCACCTTGCAGGTGGTAATGCTCATTTATGCTGAGAAAAGAGGTGGATGCAAATTTGGCAGGTTGCCTACAACATCTGTTCTGCCGAATTATGCATCCACTTCTTAAGGTCCATTCCTCAAGGAATGCTACTTCTGTAGTGTAATAAAGTGTAATAAAATATTAACGACTCTAAACGTTCATAAAATATATACTTCCATCTATCATTTATCAGCATTGATGAACCCCACAAAGAATATTATAGCGTTTAAAAGCAGTATTTGGAGATACATGCAATTCTTGGCAGACATCCAAAACTCGGTCGAAAGAATCAAGGTAAACTAGTTTAAATATGCAGGTTAGGTTTAGTTTTAGGTCCACGAATCCTGGAGGGACTTGTTTAATGATTCAACTATAATTAAATAAAGTAAGACAAAACACAGCTACCTTTGCGGTTTTCATCGCAACCCCCCCCCCCCAAAACATCACAATTTTTTGGAAAAGCTGCTGCAAACTCAGGCATTTTAGATTTATAGAACTGATTAGTTGTAAAGTGTTGTGTGTGTATGTGTGTGTGTGTATGTGTGTTGTAGGGTGGGGCAGGGGTAGTCATAGCATTGATGAGCTTTGAGGACAGTTGTGGATATGTTGGCTAGAAGGAAAGGAAATCACTATTTCACATCTGTCAACGAAATCACCATAGGTTTTTTTCCCTTCTTTTTTCCCCGTCATTTTTGGACAAATATAAGCTTATGAAATGACAGACACTGTTTGATTTAGTGCAATGAAAAAGGAGCATGGTTTTGAATTATCTGCCTTTTCATATTTCATTGAATCCTACCACTGTGAATTTTCTCTCATCAAACTGGCAGCTGTAGGTTTTTCAATACGTTCACATAGCTGTTCCAAGGACTACAAATTCTTCAGTTGCCTTTGCCAGCAATCCCAGAAAGCATCTGCAGTTTAGGTTTGCTCTGTTTTCATTCCTCTTGTGGCCTCAATTTCAGTCTTATAATCTGAGAAGATGCTCATCTGGTTAAAGGCACTACAAACAGACAATAAGACAAGAAAAGACCTTGTACTAATTGTAACCATGTGCATTTCGTGGGAACCCTGGCTATTTGAGCAGCAGCAGTGTCTCTTGATGAGTCTCTGTAGCACTTTGATATTCAACAGGAAACAGGGACAGGAAATGTGCATTGGCTTTGGGATGCTGGGATACAGCTTACACACTTGCCGGTGAACAAACCAGAGCAGAAATCCAGCAGCTGGATGGATTTGTTTTGGCCCAGGGCTGACCAATCCAGGGCCTTGCAAGACCCAGACAAATTTCCTGGTTGATAACAAGCAATTTCAGACACAACAAGTAGCACAGCTTTGGGAAGATATACTATGAATGCTTTTTAAACGTTACAGAAGGGTGTGTAAAGGAAATGTCCACCCTTAAACACTCAATGTTATAAACAGCTATAGAGAAGAAATGTGAAGACATGGATGTGACTGTTCCCAGCAACTTCTTGAAGTTTTTTTGCGCATGAACTTTGTCATGTGACATGCCATATGTAATGTTGAGTAAAGTAAATGCACTTGAAGTTGCTGCTAATCAATTTATTTTTATATGGACCAAATGACTGTATGTAAAGTGAAAGGAGTCACTTGTAGTGACAAACTCACAGAATAATCACCTTGCAGTTTCCCTCAACTCTACAGGAAGTGTTTTGCTTTCACAGCTAGCAATGTTGCTGTTTTGATTTGCTCTCACCACTCTCATCAGCATCATTTTCAGTCGTAGCAGGTAGCTGTTTTCATATGTTGACCAGATGTTCCAGTTTGGATTGTCCCTGTTGGACCAGGATTGTACCAGTTTCAAGCTGAGTGTCCTGAGTTCTGACAAATATATGTAAAACATTAAAGTGTCCTGGTTTTCAACACTCACTACCACTATCACTTTCCCTTTTTCAATCTTTTTCATCTAAGTAAGACCTACTTGGAACTTATTCTCTTCACCAGTCTTCACACAGCAATGATGTCCAGACAGAATTGAATCTGTAAAAGAATACAACAAAACATTTTCAGTTTAACAAATGCACCCACTGTCAAATCTTATTTTTCATAAACAATATGATCTCACATGGAAGACCTGTCCCCGGTTATCATCAGTTACCTTAGTTTTCCAGCAGGTTCTCTTCTCACTGGACCTGCTTGCTACTGTGCAAGAGGAGAGAAGTTGTTTATGGTCTTCGGTCTTCTATATTGTGTTACTAAAGTAAGACTATAAGAAATAAGACAATAATCAGATCAATTATGGAGACAGAAAAATAATAAACATAACATACTGTTAAAAATGGTTAACCTAACCTACATTTACATTGTTTGAGTTTGTCTTGCTTTCTCTCTCCAATCAACTCAGTTTTAGTGGGTCTGGAACATATGAAGGGAATCTGTTGCTGTATTGTTGCATCCACCTCTGCGCATGTGACCATGTATGTGCACTTAAGGGCCCCAGTTTAGGGGGTTTTCAGCAAAAACTCTGTGGTAAACCCACTGTATGCTACCTGCCCAGCACCAAATGACTGTCAGATGTTAGCGACTAGCTTGTGAACAAAATGAAGAATTTGGCTTATATAAATAAAACATATCAATCAATCAATCAAGTCTTACAAGGTAGCCTAATGTTGCAGCTAACATCATCTCAGAAGAGGCATACATGATGCTACAGTAGGCTAAATATTAGGTATTTGGTAAAAGCATAGTGACAAATTCAATAAATGGTTGTTAGTGGTAATTTCGCATCAGTATGTTAATTAATGTGATTTCTCTTTCTATACTTATTCCAAACTCTTGCCAAGCACATCAAAGGTAAAAGGTGAGGTACAGGACTAAATTATAGGAGCGGTTTTCAGTTACATAACTCACTTGAAAAATAAGGATGACCTTTGAATGGTCCTCATAGAAATCTGGCTTAGTTTTCCTCCCATCTGATATGACGAACTTTGGATGTTCACCACCGCAGAGAAACATGTGAATATCTTCCGCCAGTCAAATTAACAGGTCAAAACTAGGAAGGCTTCATAGGAAGTGAAGTAATAGTGTGTTGTTTTCAAGAAACTAAGCGATCATTTGCATACACCGCAGACGGGATGTCAGTGGAAGGGCCAATAATCTGATCATCTATACATGTGTATGTATAGGATGATTTGAGATAGGCCCGGTGTCTTCAGCTGATTAAACCTTAGTCTGTAGTGTGCAAAACTATTTGGCAGATGGGATTACCGTAAGAACCAAGGCCAAACGATTGGGAAAGTTACCAAGCTGCAGAGAAGAGTCAAAACACTTGCTGATGCAAAGCAGGTTAAAACCACCGCAACAATCCACAACAGCCAGACACACGCCACATGGGTCAAAGGTTTATGGAAACAAAGAGAAAGTTTACTATGTGGAAAGATTCAACAGCATAGAATTTCAAAATATTCCTCATATGATGTAAGGTTTTGAATGAAAGTTTGACAGAACTCATTAATATTAGATATTTTGACCCAAGTTCAATATGATGTTGATTATACTCTTCTCTAGTTCATATTCATGTTAACAGCAGAAATGGAGAAAAGGAAAGAAACGGTCCACACAAACATGATAAATGAAAGGGATAATTGATTTTTTATGAGGAAGGGAAAATACAATACGCTATCGCTAACTCCCATCACTCAGCTTCCAACATTCTCAGCTCTCTGTTTCATAGAACCCATTGTTGTCCAAGAACTATTAGGAACACATCAGTACATGTCTATAATACTTACCAGTGCACCATATGTGCATTAAAAATGTGTCTTCAGTATGAGCCAATCGTGTGCCACGGGAAAGTCTGAAAGGATTGAAGGACGCCAGTATAGCTGGTTTTAGTCTTTTCAGGGTATTAGCTGATAGAAAGAAAAACAGTTTGCCTGCTCTGTTCTAAACAACAACAACAACAACAACAACAAATTGAAATAAATGTTTTTATGGTCATTTCTTGCCCTCCACAAAGCACAATTAACTAGCATTAAGGACTTGCAAATGTTAAAACCTAAAGACGTGAGGTGTTAGTAGGACTTCTTTTTGACATACAGTAGTTTCCCAAAGTCAAGAAAGAACCTTTTAACCATAGACAGTATTGATTTCAACGTGCCATTTACAGGTTTATTATTTAACATAATACATATTAACTCACTAACTTAGTTTAACGTGTCAGCATGCTAATATTTGCTAACTAGCACTACACACAATGTACAGCTAAAGCTGATGGGAATGTTATTAGTTTTGTTAGTTAAAACCAAAGTTTTGGACAAATTTGGACTGAAAGATAAGGGATCCGCAGCGTTCAAGAAATTGACATGAATGCTAACAATATCAATGCAATATGCAAAAATCCCACCATTTAACTGAGTTGAAATGAGGAAGTAATCTACAGAGACCCCAAGGGGTCGTGGGCAGAATCATTTTTCAACCCATTCTGATCCCAGGGCGTCACATATGGACGCTTTGTCAAGACCCCTTATCATCATTTTTGTACATTTAGAGCTTCACAGTCAAGCAGCAAGAATTAATATGCAATGTCCAGTTAGACTTTCAAAATAAAAGGGTGCCATGTGCGTTGGATGCCTGAAAGACGTGACAAAGTACAGCTATTTGACACTCTAGGAATGAGAAGGGTTGTATTTTTACTTTTGCATTCCCTCACAATACTGATCTTGTAATTGATTTTGTTATCTCACATTAGTTTTGGTGTGTTGGTCCAGTTCAGTTATAATACACTCTCAGTTCAGGGAAACAGCCTGCAGATACTACAGAAAGGAGAAATGATATGACATTTTACATTTGGCATGCTCGTTACTCTATTCAAAAGGCAGAGCTCTGACAATATACAGCCACTATGAAAACAGCTGCTGCTGCTCTGCCTGGTTGTGCTGGTTGCAAAGGTATTGTGAGGTAACCTAACTTTCAAGGGCTGTTAGCGATCACTGATATTGGTTTTGGCTTTACTGTATTTCTTTATAGCATGAATATCATAGATGGAGGGGCAAATATGTGATTGTGTTTCATGATGTCACAGAGTTTAAATGCCTGGAAAACTGTTGTTTGGAATTTCTGAAAACATCTCACAGGCACCACAGGATAAATGAAGCCATGTTTCTCTGTCATGGTACAATCAAACTGCAGGGACCATGACCTCTCAGTATTTGCTCCATAAAACTTGGTTTGTTTGCATTGAACCAGAAGAACTAAGCCGTAAATTCTTACGAGGGATGCCACCTGCCGCAGCGGGTTCAAGCCTCACAAAGGCTGCTGCAGTGTGAAACATCTGAGTTCACCTTGTTTGGACCAGAACAATGTGAGAGCGAGGACGTCCAAGAGTGAGTGTCTAGCAGCCGCCATTAAAACCCTAAATGGTTATTTTAAATAACTTCGACCAATCACAAAAAAATTGACAATCATGTTTACAGCCTTGTAAACAACAAGTGGGTTCTTGCCCAGTTTCTGGGAAAAATTCAATAGGGGAGAGCGGAGTGAGTTGAGACAGTTTTTACTTGAGGTGTCTTTAAAGTGAGAGAGTAAGGTCTCCAACTAAAATATGTACATATTGGATGTGTAATTGTAATATGTTAGGATCCCTGGGAATAACCATTTTAGATCTAAAATAAATTGTTTTCAAAATATGTCTTTCCAAAAAAAAGTGGACTCATATCTTCACCCTTGGCTCAACTTACCCCTCATAAGAGGCAAGTTGAGCCAAGGGTGAAGATAAGTTGAGCCACATGGGGGTGGGTGACATCAATGTCATATTATCATGCAAACTCAAATGCCATTCCCAACATTTAATTGCACTTAGATAGTGAAACATCTCAGCTATGTCTCCAAGTTGTTTCATATCAATGTATCACTTTAACGCAATGGGAACGGACTGACCCGGTACGGGGAACGTAATCGATTTTCGCTGTTCTAGCTGTTTTCTGTCCAAAAACTGCGGCGCTTTGTGTCCACAGACATCGTCTGGCGGGCCGCCATCTTGGTGAGGTCGGCTGCGGTCTTTAGTTTCGTTTGTGTCACGAGGTATGAGAGCCGAAGAAGAGTGTAGTTTGGCGGAGGCGAACTTTATCGGTCTCTTTCTGGCGAACCGTAAGAGCTACACAGACATGCAGGATATGCCTGAAATCGTCTCGTCGAGACGAACAAAATGAGCCCACCCACAGCCCTACAGTAGGATGTTCAGTTCTCAAGCTGTGATCCTGTAAAGCATGGGAGTGCTTTTGGTCATTTATATTGACTGTTTTTTATCAATATTTTAATGTTTTGGAAGCTTTATGTTATTTGGAACGTGGTTGTATGGAGAGAAATAATGTTTTGAAGATACCAATAAAAGTGAACATATAAACAGTAAATATGGCCAAAACATGGACATTCACCTGGTATATTTTTGAAACATTGTGTAATAACTGTTATATATCAGTTTCTTTTCATCAAATTTACAGTTACAGTTGTATTCTAGGTGTATTAGAAGATATTCAGGTGCATTATAGTCTACCTTAGGATGGTTTTGATGGTTTATTGCATCAAAATAAAGCTTTTTTTACCAGGCGAAGATTAAAATATTATATATTTTTCTGTATTTCATATCCATGTAGTCTGTAATGGTAAAATAAATATGTTAATCTACAATGGATTTATATTCCTTAGCTTCTGACCTTTCAAAGGAGACCAGAATTATGCATCTAGGCCTAATGGTTGAGGAGATATTACTGATTTATTTTTGATATGCTATTTTAGGCGTTTTTTTCCTAGAAGGTAGGAGGTAGCCATACTGTTGATCGTCATGTCTCCTGCCACCTGATGAATTGACTTCCCATTTGTGTACCTCTCCCACTGCTCTGTCCAAACCCACAATAGGAGTTGAAGCCTGTCTGTCTTCCATTTATAGAAGCATGACATGACATGGTTTCTATTCTAAAATGTATGATGTCACATCATCAAAAATGCACTGTAAAATTACAGTAAAATAGTTGGCTCAACTTCCCCCAGGTCATTTGGCTCAAATAACCCCATCCCTACCATTTTAATAAATTCAGTCATCCAGCAGTTTAAGGGTAATGTCATGCTAACAGTATAGCCTCATATTGTAACTTCCTAAAGCACTAACACATTAAGATTTTTTCAAATCTGTCTGTAATTGTTCAGACAGACTCCTTTTTTTATCTTAAATGTGCTTATCACTTATGCCATGGGCCTCTCTCCATCACAGGGTGAGTAAAATGGATGACTCTTCAAAAATGTGTATTCATATAACCGATTTTGTCTGTGGTTTCTGAGAAACAAGGGGTGGCTCAACTTCTCCACCGGCTCAAATAACCACACTCTCCCCTAAAGTATGATATACTGACCAGTCCCATCGACAGCAGTTGGGAAAACCAGAAGCTGCACAAAGCCAACTGCAAGGATGACGAAGAGAAGAGGCCAAAGGGGACTCCCAGAAACCCATAGAGACTTAGCTTCATCTTAACTAAAAAATCCATCACTTCCATGGAACACAGAGCACAAGAAAGCTTGAGCTTTTCTGATAAGCTGGATCCAACAAAAACACTGATGTCATCATAAATATGGCCTGAGCAAGTGCCTGATAATGACTGATTGCTGATTATTCATTCGACGTCACTGACCCAAACTCAAGTGAGATAAATACTCGAGAAGCCTGTCTGATTCGGAACATCTTAAATTTCTTTTATGATATCATATTATTCACAAATCAAATGTGAAAAGCTTGAGAGAATGTTTTAATTCCACCGCTATTGCAGTTTTAGTACACAGCCTTCTGAACTTTCCTTGGACTTTGAGGCTTGATTCACAGATTTCCTCAAGGCCAAAATAAAGATGGAAAACAACTATGAAGGGATGGTAGAAAACTTTTATTTTCAGGTCTGCATCTGTTTCTGAGCTAATACGAAAGATTAACACAAAGTGTCACACCCAGCGATACTGTATATTGGAAGAAACACAACATTTATTTCCATCACTCTGCACAATATTTTGAAACATGTCAGAGCCGGAATATGTCCCAGCTAGGTTTGACATGTCCAATCAGCTTACAACATACTTAACACAATAAAGTCTGAGCTTCAGTAGCATCTTGTTGAATCTACTATGCCAAATCCATAGTGCAGAAATCCACTGTTAAACCTAACAACTGTAAGATGAAGGTTTCTGTAACAATAGCGTCTACTTAGATCATGAAAGGAGCAACCATGAGTGTAACAATGGTATCAGTTGTGTTATTGTACTTTGTTGCATGGTTTTCTGGCACGTTGCTGCTTGAATGGACTCTAATAGGATCAAGAAAGAAAAGCTGACATAAAAATAATCCAACATAACAATTTGCATATTCTTTAACGATGAATGGTACAGTTCACCAGATGTCACCGCTGCACTCTGGACGCAAATTTTGCAAGTTGTAGTCCTTGCCCGTGCTTTCCAGCCACACAAAAGCTCCCACCAGGTGCCAAGTAAGTAAGGATCAAGTCTTAAACCACCCACGTTGGATGGGGACTGAAGCTTTTCTTTCACTTTGTGATAATGACCACTTCTTCGGGAGTAGTGGTGAAAACTTCAGTGGAATCATAAATCCAGGGTGAAATTTTGATTATAGGAAAAACAGATTTCTGCAACTGATGACTCCAGAGAAGTGAGCAGAAGGTACAGGTATACATTTCAGCTACATAGGCAACAGCTAGTTTTGATCTGTCTCTAGTCTTCTCCTATTAAACCATGAATTGAACTATCAGACAGAAACACATATTAAAATTACAAAGGCTAGGGTGTATCGACGTCAGAATAGTCCAGTGCATGTATTATTTCTGTCAGGGGCAGGAGTTCCAAAGGCCCTGCCCTGTCCTGCCCTGTCCTGCCCTGTCCTGCCCTGCCCTGCCCGAGAGAGTCCCAGCCACCGGGCCTGTCTGCCAGGACCCAGCTCATTGCTCATCTGCTGTCTAGACTTCCTCTAGGCCTTCCCAGCCACAGCCTCATCCAGCCAGAAAGCATCTAACCATCTCCTTTGCTCCCAACTGGCCATGCGGCTGGTCATAAAAAGTCCTCCTTTGTCAGAAGAATCAACAACAAATCTGCATTCAGTGGACAGATTTGACTAGTTGGCGGGAGTTCTGCTTGCACTTTGCCAGAGCCGACTGCAGGACAACTTAAAGCAAACTTGTTTGTGTACGCTAAATGTAAAGCTAGAACCATGAGCTTAGCTTAGCATAAAGTCTGAGAGCAGGGGGAAATGGCTAGCTTGGCTCAAGAGGCAACCCTCTGTAAAATCACAGTGTCATTTTTAACTCTGGTTTTTGTGCAGATAAAACAAAAGAGATATGACGTGTTATTTAGTGAGCTTTCTTCAAATATTTTTTTTAACCTTTGAACAGAGCTGTTACCCCCTTGTCTAGTTTTGTTTATGTTTAGCTAAGCTAACTATCTCCTGGGTCTAGCTTCATATTTAGCAGACACACATGAGTGGTATTGATCTTTTGATCTAACTCCCTTCAAGAAAGTGAGGAAGCGTATTTCGCAATGTCAAACTATTACTTAATAGAATAATGCCAATCTGTTAAGTGCGTTGTAAAAGACATAACAGTGGGAACATAAGTGCTGTGAAAATCCTGCATCTTTCAACAATATGTGCAGTCAGATAAAGATGCATAATTTCTTGGCATAAAAGTCAATGTATATCATGGCTTTTCAGAAAACTGTATAGGTTATTTTGGTTTTGGCAGCTAAGTCCTGAGTGCCAGGTGACATTTTTTGCTACCTGCTGTCATGAAGATACATCTTAAAATGTCACAGCTCTAACTTTAGGTCTTGCTGGATTTTTCATGTTTGCCTGCCTCTCTCTCAGCTGATATCTGAACCTCTTGAGAAATGTCTGTGTGTGACCACAGTCCCGTCTCTGTGCAGTCTTACAAGGCCTAAGCATCAAAGATGGTTGTAAATGTCTTATAGATGGGTGAGAATATCTGGGGGCAAAGGAATGTAACATGTCAAAAATAGATACACAAGCTGAGCAACTTATATCTGAAGAAAAGGTCCCTTCTCCAGTAATCCCTCCGGTTTTTCCCACACTCTAAATGGTGTTTTCGTGGAAAAAGGGTGTTTCATTGTCTATGTTCTGCTGACATAGTGTTTGTTTATTGATTATTTGAAGCACTTTACAGGCCTGTGCATAAAGCTAACAGTGCAGCAACTTGCTTGTTTTTCTGTTTCCTCTTATGCCACTTACCTTTTGTCATCATCTTGTAGAAATTATCCACTTCATCTGAAGGAAAATTGTTCTTTGAATTCTGCTGAATGTGAACCTCAGTGGTTCTCACTGTCTGTTAACTCTTTATGTTACCTTAATGGTCTTTACAGTCTGTTTCCTTCCTGCAACCGAGGTTGGGGACAAAGTCACCTAAGATTCCAATGAGCAGTCAAACAACAGTAGGACTTGTTTTTTAGACAACAACTGGGGAAAAACATCCAGTCTGAAATATATTCTCTACGGTCATGTTTGTGGAGGTCGCTATTCAAATACAAATACAAGGCTATGTGGCTTTGACTTATATTGGGAGATCATCAGCAATAAGTACTGTAGTTACAGTACCAGCTGGCATTGTGGCCAGTTTCTTGCCAGTTGGATTCTATGAAAAAAGTGTTGCTTTATCAGTGATGTGATATTAGCACCTTGGTGTATATACAGTCTAAACTTTTTTTTTTTTTAATTTTGAATTAAATTGAAGCTCAGCAAGGGCCCTCTTTGATCAGAGGTCTCGGATATTTATTGACTTAATTACTGTGCTTGTTACTCTTTGGACAAGGGAGGAGTAGGCTTAATAATCCACTCCTAAACTTCTGACGGGGACACAGGGTTGAAGCTTTCTCACCCACAGGTTTTCTCATCGTCAAAAACCCCCTGCTGGACCGTTTTAAGTTAGAAGACTGTGTGAAACATACAGTATTTGCTATGTAACTGCATATTCCTCTGATACAATGTTTAACAGCTGTGTTTGGAAGAAAGCAGCCTGGACAGCTTGAAGTTAGAGACTGGGCTTCTTACCAATGTAAACCACTCTTGAAATGTCACTATTTCTTTTTGCCCACCGGCCAACAAAAACCAACTCATGACATCACACACAACTTCCCAAACCCAAAGCTGCCCCAATACAATTACCTTTCAAAAAGTCAATATACAGTATATAACTTATTTTTGTGGTGGTAAATAATATCTTTCATTAAACGATTTATACAGAATTTGCATTAGTTGGCATGGCTGATTAAAGGAATAGTGCGACAGTTTGGGAAATTCGCTTTTTGAGAGTTAGCTGTAAAGATTGATACCAGTCTCTTGATACTACTCATGTCTGTACAGTAAATATGAAGCTCTCACCAGAAGTCAGTTAGCTTAGCATAAAGATTGGAAACAGATGGAAAGAGGTAGTCTAACACTGTCTAAAGTGTAAAACTAACATATTGGGGTTTTACAGGGTTTATGTGGTAGGCTATTTCAGGGAATCTTATTGAGGTTGCCAGGAAAGAAGAAAAGACTCCAGGAAGTGACTGCACTTGGCCAAGAAATAGCCCAGTACATAACCGAGCTAGATAAACCAGGGGTGTTTCTCAATACCAAGTACGCCAAGTTCGTACTTCTGTACTTGGAAGTTCAGACTTGGCAAGTTCGGCTCAGGAGAACTAACTTCAAGTGATTGGAGCACGCAGTCCTTCATTCTACAATTGGAACAGCCGCGGCCTTGATGACGCCAAGGTCCCGTTTCAAGTCAGCTCTTTCTTAAGAAATCAACCACAAAATTGAAGTTTAAACAACTATATTCCCGCATAAAAAAACTCTTAAAACTGCATTCCGTTACACAAGAACAGCAGTATTACAACTCACAGTTGTAAGTCTTCTCCTCAGCCATTGCCGCTTGGTGCGAAATGCATTCTGGGATAGCCAACTATCACAGCGACAACACATCCGGTATTTGACTGTACTTGGCTAGATGTGGAGAAACAGCTCAGGTAAGCAGTTTCTCCCAATTTCTGCTTCTAGAGAAGCTAACCTGCTGCTGGGAGTAGCTTAATTTTTACCGTACAAAATTCTCATATCAGTACCCTAAATATGAAGCTAGAGTCAGGCGGCAGTTAGCTTAACTTAGCATTAAGAATGTGATTTGGTGTTGAAACACGCACAGCATGTTAAAGCCCAAGTCTCTTTATGTCTACAGCTGCATCTGGGTCAAACAGACATAACGTGCAAATAAACATCACTTTATGTCCGTGGTAGATACTTTAACGTTTCTTTAAACAGAATAATCACAATTGTGGCCAAATAAGTGTTTGCAGTTTTTTAGCGTAACCAGGCCTGACATTTACGTGATTATAAACAATAAAATAAGCCGATGGAATATGCGTTTGGTAGACCTATGTCTATTTTCCTTGTTTATATTTGGAATACAAACTGTAGCCTATAATTAACATGACTTACTGCTGAGTTATCTATAAAATAAAGACATGATCTCTTTTGCAACTATCCTTATGATTATATTATTTAACTTGCTGTGTACCAACCAATCCAGTCCTTTTCACCTCTTAAAATACCTTTAAATGGCCAATAATGCAGTATTCCACTTCCAGAAAGTGATTACAGCATCTACTTATTCACTGAAAGGTAGTTTCTGCCTCAAAATGACTTGATTTCATTCAGAAGAGTTATATTTGACAGATTATAAAACTGAAATTGTCCCCCTTTTTTTATTTCATATATAATAACACTATATTTTTTGATGACATACTGACCACCAAACCAAAAATGTGTTAATTTTACACTTTTGTACAGATTAAATAAATAAGATACAGCGTGTTAAATAGTGAGCTTTAGAAGTGCTGTTAGGGTTTTTCATTTTTAAACTCAGAGCCAGGCTAGCCGTTCCCACTGCTTATGGTCTGTCTGCTAAGCTAACTGTCTCCTGGCACTAGTTCTTAGCAAGAAAGCATATTTCGCAAAATGTCGAGCTATTCCTTTGAATCAAATTTATGAAGTCACAGAATTATGCTTATCCAAATACATCACAACGGCTCTGTGAACAACTTACTGCCTCATCTTTCAAACTGCTTCTAAAAGGTTTGGTTTTTCAAGTCATATTAGACTTCTTCTTCATCCATCCATTCACATGTTGCCGATCTCTTAGTGACTTTCCCATGCACAGTGGATTCTGCCAGCGCAGTAACAATAGCCTTGGGTGGAGTGCACAGCTGAGCTGGAGCCTACAGCATGTGCTTTGATTGCTGGAAAAGCGGACAGAGCGAGGAGCCATCCTTTAGGAGATTTTGTTACTTATTTAATTGTCTGTATGCTATGCTCCAGACATGAGTTAAAAACTGTCCAATAACACTTATTAGCTTTAACCTGAATGAAAAACAGATGACTGGTTGTTTTGGACATTTATTGCACAAATGCACATGATGCTCAACACCGGTCAAAACCATGCAAATTCTTACTCAAAATCTTGCTGCAGTTGAGTGTATGCATCTATAAACATAACAAATGCAACACTTGTTATGTCTTTCTATGGTGTGTAGGCTATTCCTCTTTCTTGCTTTCCCTCTTGCTCACCACTGCACCTCATTCTCTCTGCTGTATACTGGCATCAGCACTGGGCTTCGAGAGGCCTCCAGAGAGGGGGGAAGAATGGGGGGAAACTTGGAACAATATATTGTAGGTAAATAAATGCTCTGTGTGAAAAAGAATGCCTTTCCAAAACAGACCCAAAGACCCCTCAGAGCAGCATGTGCCCCAAATAATGCCCTAATTACTCCTCTGATAATATGATAATTATGCTTTAACCTCTTTCCATGTCACTGGGTTCACTGCGCAAACAAGGACCAGCACTCTGACACTGAGGGAATATCATCTGGGGCCATGAGGAGACTGCACGTGAAGAAACTGTGTGTGGTGTGGGGGGAGGGGGGTGTACAGTGGAAATACAGGATTCTATTCAATCCTGGTTCCAGCTTTTCCACAATATAATTAAACTTTTGACGCCACTGTTTAGACTTAGATCAGAAGCTTAGGGCCGAAAAAAACATTAAGATAGTGTGAAATGCTATGAAGCTGGTGTGTGTTAAGCTAATCTGATGATATGGGCTATAATATGGCTATAAACCTGTGGATAGGACCTCAGCACCGTGTTGATCAGAATCTTTGGCTGGCGGGCCGTGCTGGCTGGAGAGCGGCCTGGCTATTGATACCAGATGAGAGGATGAGTCAAAATACTCAGCAGATGTGAAGGTGAATAGTAATAACAGGAAAAAAAGAAATCACATCATATCTTAAAATATATTGAATGGATTAAATAAATACATAGGTTGTTGGATATAAATATATAGGCTGTTGAAAATGTTTGCATAATAAGAGCTCAGTTCGACTCATATATTTCAATACAAGTATTCAGAGTTCACTCAGAGGTAGCTGATGATCTATTTGAGTTTGATCTATTTGATGTTCTATGTTACCATCATTTCCACCCTAATACCTTTAAATACTGAATTTCGGTGTAGTGTCCAGGCATTAAGCAGAGCACTGGACCAGGTATAGGAAGTAGAAATATTCAACTAATCTATCATGATTTATCCTCTACCTCAAACTCTTGACATCTTTCCATCCCAGTGAAACCTTCAGTACATTGAGGAAGAACAGCACTGGTGAGTAGGAGCTGAAATGTATGGATGGAGTGAAACGGAGGAGAACATCTTTGCTGTGCACCGCTCTTGAGTGATATATCCCTTGCACCAATTCCAGCACCTGAAAAAAGGCCATCACGTCCAAGAAGACGTTTGGGAAAGCACCAGTTGTCTGCAACGAGAGAGGAGGAGGAAAAGAGCGAGAGAGGAAAAAGGGGGAGGAAAATTGTTCCTGCGTCACGTTTCTTTAATTTGTTCACCAGCTGCCAATGAAAATGATGACCAGCAGAGGGATTTTTTTTCCTCTTGGCTCTGCATCTGCCCTAGCAAACCGCACAGCTGGAGCCACACACTGAACAAGTGTTATCTTTATAGTATAATGACTACGACAAAGAAGGCTGATAGGACACATGGACCTAGCTCTCACACTGATTTGGCTCATAAAACTGCTGGCTTCCTCCCACCCAGGAGTTTATGTGTATGGCCTGACCAGTGACCAGTAGAGCATGTGGGAAGTGCAAATTTTATCACCTGCATATGGAGCTGATGTGACAGCTTGACTGTTAAGTGCTTTTAATGATGTTAATTCAATCAGTAATGTGAGATTGAGGGTCCATATTAAATAAGACAATAAATTCAACATACATCACACCAACAACATACATGATATGTTCTTGTATCATAATTATTTGTTGCTTTTGAGAACCCAGAAAAGGTCATTAATTGTCAATTAATGTGCTCCATCCTCCTTGGTGTAATTTATTAATTAATGCTGTCCTTTCTTATCCAGCAGCAGCGCAAACTTAAAGCAGATGTCATGATGAAATTGGGGAAGATTTGAGTCTCCAAATGATGCAGTGTTTCAGGTGACAAGGAGGGGTCTGTGCGTATACCACCGAGGCAGGCGCACTTCCTGCATCGTCCACTGCAATATATAAACCCCCAAAGACGGACTTCTCCTGAAACACTCAAAGTTTGCAAAGCGCATAAACTCCTCACTTGCAGCCCTCCCTCTCTCCAATCCATTACTGGGGCTTTAGGGGTGATACAGCCTTGGCAACGCGGGGACAATAAGGTGCCGCAGCGCAAGAAAAGGTAGGACAACAATTGTTTGAAGGAATGCCACTGGTATTTATGCCCCGTGTTGTAAAGCACGGGAGATTTGAAGAGCGTCTGAAATTTAACATACCTTATTTGCGCGCACCACGGCAATACGTTTAAGTTTGTCTTTTTGCTTTCTTTTCAGATCAGTCCAATAGCGCGGGATATCCTGTCTGCAGTTTCCTAAAACCAAATATGAAACCTCAGCTATTTGCCGTAGACCTAATACTTCTGTGCATATCTTGCGGAGCAAGTGGATTGGCAACGAGTATTCCTGCTGTGTCCGTGTCCTTGCCAGCCGCCAATTTCACCAATCTTGACGCAGCGCACAGCTATGGAACAGACACCACGACTGTTTCGAAAATCAGGAGGAAGCGTTATATTAGTCAGAACGACATGCTTGCCATTCTTGATTACCATAACAAAGTGAGAGGGAAGGTTTTCCCCCCAGCATCCAATATGGAATACATGGTAAGCGAAAACTTTCATCCACTTCATTCATTTTATCAAAGTGCACGTATTTCCACTCTGTGCGTCGTATTCCTGAAGCCATGTAACCTACTGTATACCTCTAATTTTTTATTATCGTATGTTTATGTTGCTAGTGACCAAACTGCATGCATAAAGTGAAATAATTTGTCATAGGAAGTGATGGAGAATATGTATCTATTTTAATAGATGCAGCTTTGTAAGGAAGTAAAGTGACAAATGTCTTAAAGTTTCTTGGCACCTTCAGCTGTTCAGCAGATTGCACTGCAGTAGACCACCAAAGCAGTCACTTCCAAAGTAAAAGGATTCATGTATGGTACCAGCCTGCTGGCAGTGTAATATGGACAGAGTAGTAGCTGTCCTTGTAGACCCTTAGACTTTTAATTGAATCTATATTTTCAGCTGCAAAATAAAAAGCTGTTTTTCATAGTTAGGCGGTGTGATGCTCATTTAAGGATTTTGAAAGGTTCTTCTA
Organism: Micropterus dolomieu; assembly: GCF_021292245.1. Classification (NCBI taxonomy): domain Eukaryota; kingdom Metazoa; phylum Chordata; class Actinopteri; order Centrarchiformes; family Centrarchidae; genus Micropterus; species Micropterus dolomieu. Next base: position 34,490,701 of record NC_060150.1, on the reverse strand, counting down.
ACATCAGCAACTGTTTCCGCTGAGCTGCCATATTTCCATTTAAAATTGGCAGCATCTCCATTCTCTACAGTTGCACTAGTAAGACCATGCAATGAAGGGGTCTCTTCCCTTGCTTTGACAAAACTGCTGCAGAATGAAGTAATCGGAGGAAGTCTCTCCTCATTCCTCCAGTCACAATCCATTCCCAGTGAAACCACACACGAGTGTGGCTGTTGTCAAGTTTGGATATCTGGTATTCTTAAGGGTATCCACCCCCCTGTCTATTCAATGAAAGAGTTACATGGGACTCTGAGCAACTAACTTTCTCTGCTTATGTAGCTGGCTTGATGGATGACTTTTGTGGCTTGCCATGGTAACACCTGTAATAGCGCTATGAACTCAGAAAGCGCCGACTCTTATATCACATCTCACTGCTGAATGAAGATCTAGTGTTGATATTTTCCATCAGTAATCTAATGGGTTTCCATGTTCCCGCCATGTCTCTGTGCTTTTAGGTGTGGGACGACACCCTGGCTAAGACAGCCGAGGACTGGGCCCAGGCCTGCCTGTGGGAGCACGGGCCACCTCACCTCCTCAGGTTCCTGGGTCAAAACCTCTCTGTCAGGACAGGACGGTGAGTGACCTTTGACTCCCTTCCCCCTCCCCAACATCTGCTGCTCCTCTCAGGGAAGACTCTCTCTCAGCAGTCATGGTCGTTGCCTTGCAGCCCCCTTCGTCTTTCTCCTAAAGGTTTTTGCACTGTGACCCGGCGACTGCTTGAGGAATGCTCCTGTGACCCTTCATATAAACAAAAGTTGTGTTTTCAGTCATGACCCATGAGGACAAAGGCGCATCCCTTTAGTGGGTCTTGACTTTCCATTTGGAAACACAGGGCACCTTCACGTGTTCCTACACTTTTAGATTTTATCGAGGAACAACATGAAACCCAAGGGAATCCAGCTTATTCTGAGTCTTGTGGCGCTGAGGGAGTTCTATAGTAAGGTTATTTTCTAAATAAAATACTAGACCTGATTTGTAATGTTGTTATTTTAACTTGCAAGAAATTATGCAAAAACAGGACTAAAATATTGTTTATCTAGTTTAACTAACTATAGACCTTTTCCCACGTTATTTGGAGTTCATGTGCTGGAGTTCAGATCTTTGACAAGAGTAATTCTGTGAAATATTCATGCCACAGAAAATCAGTAAGGTGCACAGATAGGATGTAGTTTTTCAGAGGGCCTGTACCATGATAAAGCTAAATGTTTCAAGCCGCCTTTAAAACCTGAATAAGAGAGACGCAGGAATCTTTATATACATGAACTTATTCACATTCAGGGTCATGGGAGGCCATAAGGGGGCATGACCAGTAATATCCTTCTCAACAAGAAAATCGACTGAACTCAGCCCTTTTCTAAGGCAAGTCAGCGTTTTGCTGTGCAGAGCATGTTTGGATATCTTACAAACAAACCTGGTCGCTCTGGACAATCATGATAATTCAATCATTGTTAAGTATTAAAACTGTTGCTTTTTGGCTGCAAACTTTGGTTTGTGGCCAGCTTGTCAATTGTGGTTTGTATATTGTATTTCAGAACTTCAGGTTGTTTTATTCTTATTGTGGTCGGAGGGGCTTGAAGAATGTAGCAGATGTTCAAAACAACAAAACAACAACCATTCATGGTAACACTCAGTTTGTGATTGCGTAATCCACAATGTGACAAAACATGACAACATTTTTGATCTTCCTTTTACTCGAGCTGCATGTCCTGAAACACCATAAATTACTTTGAAGAAATCTGAAAAAAAAAATCTACATCAAATTCACAAGGAATATTAAAAAGTTGGTGGCAACATAATAGATTTTAATAACTGTGGGAGGAAACCACAGCAACCGGAGGGAACGCACACAAATATGGAAATAACAGAAAACTGCAAATGCTACTCACATGACAGGGCTGAGATTTGAACCCAGGAGCTTCCTGCTGCGGACCAATGGTGCTAACCACTGAGCTGACATTCTGCCCCAAAGATACTTACGTGTTTCTGCTTTTCAAAATCACAGATTCACGTCAGGCTCTTAAAGGTTTCTGTTTTCCCTAAACCCTGAATATACTTGAAGCCAAACTGCACAACTAGCTCTTACTCTTTTCCCCTAAAATCAGACATAATCAAGGTTTGAATCTCAGTCCGGTGACAAGGCCAGTCTCTATTAGTCGCTACTCAGTCATGATATGCACAGTGTCGTTTACTGAACATGTCTGTCTTCTGTTCCCAGCTATCGATCCATTCTTCAGCTGGTAAAGCCATGGTACGATGAGGTCAAAGATTACTCTTTTCCGTACCCCCGTGACTGCAACCCTCGATGCCCTCTCAGATGCTACGGACCCATGTGTACACATTATACACAGGTACACAGACGACAATCAGTATTACGTATTATCACTGCTGAATTGCTGTAACAGTGGCATTAACTGGCCGCTGATCTGTCTTTTTTTGCAGATGGTGTGGGCAACATCCAACAAAGTGGGCTGTGCTGTTCACACGTGCCATAATATGAATGTCTGGGGTGCAGTGTGGAAACGGGCAACGTATTTAGTTTGCAACTACTCTCCTAAGTAAGTATACTTAGTAAACTGATGGTTAACTGTAGGGTTTACGTGTATAGTGTTAATTACATGCTGTAAGGAAGCCCGTTAATTCGAATGAACTTGTTAAACTGATGACGATAGGGCTCCGACAGGCACAGGCCGCTCTGCTCTGTGCTGAGTTGTAAAATGCCACCCATGTTGCTGGGAGATTCGGATAACCTCGATACAAGCCTGTGAACCGGTACTGCTTTACCAAAGCTCTGGAGACCCAAGAAACAGAAGAAAAACTCTCTAAAAAATTCCAAGAATCAAAGCCCGATTGGACTTGTGACTGACTTGTGACCTAGGGTCTTTAATCCCACTGGATGAAGGCATATGTAAGAGTAACAGGCTCAGGACATTGATGACCTATTTTAGCTTGCTAATTTCAAACCTCTTGAATCTGGATGGTGATTTCTCATTTGCTCACTAAGTACATATTGCCAAATAAGTGATATTCTGCTGTTGACAAAACAATTTCATTATGACATTATCTTATCTCATCTCAAGGTCCATTGGGTAGTCATAATCACATCATCTTCATCAACAACAGATAGAGTTCTCCCCCCTTGTCATGGAGTTCTAGATGTTCAGATTTTCATTTTTTTAAGGACTGTAAGGGCCTTTGGACAAATTTTATCTTCAGATGAAGAGCATATGGTCTAATTGAGAACTCCAGAGCAGCCACTCAATGGACATTAGGATTAGATTGTTTTGTCAACTTCTAATCAATGTGATTCCTCTTTAAAACCGACAATAAACTGTTTCTCTAGCTAACTCCTTGTGCACAAGTATCTTGACAATCCATATTTTCACCTTCAGCTCAACTGACGGTATACATGTTTCTGTCTTTCAGGGGCAACTGGATTGGAGAGGCTCCCTACAAAGTTGGCGTCCCCTGCTCCGCCTGCCCACCCAGCTACGGGGGCTCCTGCAGCAACAACATGTGCTTCCCGGCGCTCAAGACAAACTACCTGCACTGGTTCAAATAAACACAGGTTTCCTCTCGACATAAGCTGACAACCTACAGTACCACGGAGACATTATTTTAATCCCGTAAGGATTTGCACAACAGTCGTGGACCACACTATTTTGTATATATGGGCTTATTTAAAGACTCAAACATACATTTGAAGGCAGCAGATGATTAAGCATTGTTGACTTGTAAATAAACTGTAAAATAATTTCATTTGTACCAGAATTGCTATGACTATTTTAATTGATAATATAATTTATGAGTAGGCCCTTAAACACAGTTTATACTGTATGTGGTGCTGCATATACTTTTGTTCTCACTATACTAATTTACTATTGACAATGTGGTAATTAAGGACATAACCAGATCACAGCTGCTCATACCTGCTCACTTTGGTGCTATGGGCATCACACCTTCATGTTGTGTGCTCTGCCTTCACAGGAATGTTGTGATATAAAGATCAAAGCTTTTGACCTCAGAGGGTAAAACCTGCACCGGCAGCGTCAGCTTTGTAGCACACTTCATACTCAAGTCTGCTGCAACTTCCATTTGTGTCATGCAACAAATTCGCAAAGATTTGTTGACAAAAGTGCACTTACTGTAAACTGAAGATATATGACCAAACAAACATTCAATGCTGTTTGTTTCAACATTCACACACAAAGCGTTTGCAGTTCTCATCTACACTGATTTCAAGGTTTGGTTGCAGTTTCATACTTCAAGGCATTTCAAGGGTTTCATTCATATTTCATGTAATATTTATGCTAAAGAGAGCACATACATTATGTCTGATCCACATATTTTTTTATAATCATATATGTTCAATATATTGGTATATTATATACCAATATATTGATATATTGGACAAATCCATTGTTGATATTTTGATATGATCACTGATGTAGTTTTTGGAGTTAGGCACTCAAGTGCACCTTATTTGTTTTGTGAATTTCCAAAATACCAGGAAATTTTTTCTTTTTGTACATGTAGATAATCATTCTACCTTGACTATCCCAAAACAAGTATACTGTAAGTTATTCATTTTTATATGGGAAAAAGTATTTAATTGATAGTAATTTTTTTATTGTTTTGTAAAAGGGTTGTAAATATATCTAAACTATGTAAAAATACTGAATATGGTTCATTTGCATGTCAACTTTTATAATGTTGAAGTAAATTCACTATAACGTAAATTAAATTTGGGACATTCCTTTTGAATGAAGCACTAGCATAATATTGGCAAGCGAATGCCTTAACATTTTAGCTTGTATCAATGCATCAGAATTAATTTTTTCCCAGTACAATCCAGCAGGGGAGACACGACATCAGTGTAATGGAAACAAAAAATCAACAACAAAAAAATACAAGCTTTAGTGGGAAATGCTGCATTGCAAAATAAGAAATTGACATTTTCCGCATTGACTGTATTTAAATCAACATTAACAACAAGCTATTTATGCAATGAACTGCGCTCTTCCTGTTGTGTTTTGTATTTGTAATAAAATTGTCTATTATGATTGTGTTCTTATTTATTTTGTACGATTCAACCCGTTTCGCTCTCCATTGTCTGTGCCGTCTTGTCTGAGCTCTTCCTCGTGTCTGATATTGATCAGAGATTCAAGTATCAATCCATCTCTTTGATTCTCAGCTTTCACTTTCAGTTAAAACAGCGCCACTGCATGGTCCCACATCCTGTGTATCAAAGGCAGAGAGGGAGAAGAGAAAACATGCTGGGGCTACATCTGAATCCTAATAAGAGAAGGTTGATTTTGGCCCTGTCCGTCCGTGTCTACACAAATGAACAGACAACTGATAGGGTTACAGGGGACCCTCTTGTTTGAGTTTGTGCAATGAAACCATTGACCTTACTGAGAGGAAGAGACAGGGAGCAGAGAGGAATGCTAGAAGCAGAAAGAGGGTGAATGTTTGTCACTACCAGACATAGACTAAATAACAGTGTGGGCAAGGAAAGTGACAGAAATTGACATTTTCTTGCTCTACAGCTTTAAAATTGTGTGTAGACGATGATGGAGAATATAAAAGAGTCGGTAAGAGGTAGGGGAGCCATAAATGTTCTGATGTGTTGGGCAGATGTGGCAGCTTTTGCTTTTTTCTCCATCTGGGGTTGCAAGCTACAGTTCAGGACCAATCTGCATCAAAGCTATATGCATGGGATCAAAACATAAATGAACTAACAAACAAGACTACTAACATGTTTTGTTTGTTAGATAAACACCCGTGTTAATTCAAGCGCGAACTGGGCTACAGAAAGCTGTTCTCAAGACTGAAACATTTGCAGCACTGTAATGCACTTTTGGCAGGTTGGAATACAATGCCTCACATTTTCATACTAAACTTTGAACAGCATGAGGTTTTCAAACCACTTTCTGCACTTTATTAAGAAGCTTAATCTACACTGCCAGCCCCAACAGACCAGCGCACTCCCTGGAATCAACCAGTAGAGAGATTTCGAGGAACACATTAGTATGCATGAGAAAAAATCCTACTGTCTGAGCAAATGCCTGACCCGGAGCCAAAAAGATGATTGGTGGATGTTTAAAAGGCACGTCAGCGGAATGAGGAGCAAGATGCCATGATGAGTTAGACAACCTGCTGCCGACATTTACCTGGCTTATACATCAGTGGCTGAGGCTGAGCAAAGGTTAAGGATGTGGATTTGGGTTAAGATGAAAGCAGCCTCTGATGGTTCAGGGATAAGAACAGAAAAACACCTGTGAATGAAGTGTTAACTGGATAGGAATTAAATTACACTATAATTTCATTTTTGGTGTGCTCACCTTCAGAGATGCTCATATTCTGCTCATATTCTTGTACTTATATTTATATTTATCTATATTATCATTCCTCTAGACAGTTCTTCAGAACTTCATTCAAACTTCAAATGAAATCTTTAGGAATGTTTTCAACTACCAAGCTAACACTTGGACTTATTTTTTCTCTTCAACTGACACTTCAACTACTTTCTGATCTTACACTTCTGATCTTACACAACTATTTTCACTACTCTAACTCACACAACTTCCACTGTTCATACATAGTTCCCTTAACTGCTTTCAACATACACAATTGAACGGCCAACACTTATACATCAATTTTGCTACATTATTGTTTTTTCAGCTTTATTGCTGTAACATGTATTACTACCTATGACAGAAAATGAAACCCGGATTTGGATTAAAGAGGAGCAGACCTTGAGATAATCCAGTCGTAGTGCCTGATCATCCGGACCAGGCACGACGACGGGTCCCAGAGGAGAGGAAAGAGAGCCATGCCATGCTAGCCCAGCTTGGACTTAGAGTGTAATTTATACTTCTGCGTCGAATCGACGGCGTAGGTGAAGTCGTAGGCTACGAGGCTACGCAGAGGCTACGCCATCGCCTGACGCGCACCAGACTGCTCCTGGCTAATGTCCGGTCTTGATAAAATTGGACTCATTCTGGCCAAGCTGCAGGAAATCAGAGACTGTCTTGCCACCTGTATATATGTATATAAATAACGGTATAGGCCTATATTGTGTTACTTAATTTTTTTTTATATGTTACTCTATTCTAATATAAATTAAACCATCTGTTTTGTTCTATGTGTGCAGCACAGGACTACAAACTTTCATTTCGTAGTATAGCCTGTTGTATGATCCTTGATTTTAACTGCTTTCGTCTTTAACTGTTTAATTGTCAGTTAAAGACGAAAGCAGTTAAAATCAAGGATCAAGGTCATTTCAGCGGTTACACGTCAATTGACATTTCAACTGCTTTATTTTTTTTCTTTTCAACTGACATCTGCTTTCACCACTTACACATTCATACTACTGAAAATTCAAGTGTTGTCATCTCTTGCTCTTTGAATGACAGTTGAACTGCTTTCACGACTTACACATCAACTGACATCTTGACTGCATTCACCTGTCTTCAGCTGACATGTCAACTCCTTTCAGTACTTTGACATAGGGGTGTGGCGATACACTTAGCTCACTTAGACAGTATTTTAATACTATTTTTGAGAAATTTATAAAGATGAAATATATGACTGGGAAAAAAAGGTATTTTATTCGACCAAAAGTCAAAACAATGCAGCAGCATTTTGAAATGCTGTTTACACATTGTTCATGTCTTATCAGTCACTCTATCGCCGTTTATTGTCTCCACCAGGTACCTAAAATGTTGCTACACAAATGATTTAAAAGTGGCGGGGGCATCTTCTACGCTAATTGCACCCTCACACTCCAGCATGCTGATGTTGTGACAGAGAGAAGAAACAGAGATGTTTCGTCTCCAGTTGCTACAGCAATGAATCCAGTTCAACTGGCTTATGTTATTAGCCAGTGCCAACACCTACTGACGCATCTGTAAGATCATCT
>NC_060150.1:34476299-34482641 GCF_021292245.1 Micropterus dolomieu | reverse complement strand
GTCGTAGGCTACGAGGCTACGCAGAGGCTACGCCATCGCCTGACGCGCACCAGACTGCTCCTGGCTAATGTCCGGTCTTGATAAAATTGGACTCATTCTGGCCAAGCTGCAGGAAATCAGAGACTGTCTTGCCACCTGTATATATGTATATAAATAACGGTATAGGCCTATATTGTGTTACTTAATTTTTTTTTATATGTTACTCTATTCTAATATAAATTAAACCATCTGTTTTGTTCTATGTGTGCAGCACAGGACTACAAACTTTCATTTCGTAGTATAGCCTGTTGTATGATCCTTGATTTTAACTGCTTTCGTCTTTAACTGTTTAATTGTCAGTTAAAGACGAAAGCAGTTAAAATCAAGGATCAAGGTCATTTCAGCGGTTACACGTCAATTGACATTTCAACTGCTTTATTTTTTTTCTTTTCAACTGACATCTGCTTTCACCACTTACACATTCATACTACTGAAAATTCAAGTGTTGTCATCTCTTGCTCTTTGAATGACAGTTGAACTGCTTTCACGACTTACACATCAACTGACATCTTGACTGCATTCACCTGTCTTCAGCTGACATGTCAACTCCTTTCAGTACTTTGACATAGGGGTGTGGCGATACACTTAGCTCACTTAGACAGTATTTTAATACTATTTTTGAGAAATTTATAAAGATGAAATATATGACTGGGAAAAAAAGGTATTTTATTCGACCAAAAGTCAAAACAATGCAGCAGCATTTTGAAATGCTGTTTACACATTGTTCATGTCTTATCAGTCACTCTATCGCCGTTTATTGTCTCCACCAGGTACCTAAAATGTTGCTACACAAATGATTTAAAAGTGGCGGGGGCATCTTCTACGCTAATTGCACCCTCACACTCCAGCATGCTGATGTTGTGACAGAGAGAAGAAACAGAGATGTTTCGTCTCCAGTTGCTACAGCAATGAATCCAGTTCAACTGGCTTATGTTATTAGCCAGTGCCAACACCTACTGACGCATCTGTAAGATCATCTGAAGGTGCACCAGTTTTCCTAATAACACGTGTGAATTACGGACCTGTCAGATAAACTGTTATTGCTAAAACAGTTTTGTTTCCCTCAAGTGTGAAGGTGGTGAAACGTTTATTTGGAAAGAAGATGGAGACTACACAGGGACCACAGCAGGGTGAGAGATTATTAACAGAGAGAGGGCGAAGATAAAGGAGTCCGTTTCCAAAATGTGCAAACTGCCATCCAACTCCAATAATGGCGAGAGGAGGAGAAAGAGTTTGATTGGGTGCAACACAGAAAAGGGGGGATAAATCTTTTGTGGAGGGAGCTTGTAGGCTTACTTATGTTTGCTGTGCAGCTGCAGAAAATCTCCTCTCTTCTCCTTACTTTATCTTCCTTTGTCTCTGTACTCTATAACCTCTCTGCCCTCCCTGACTTCAAGCACTGAATGGTTAGAAACTTGGCTTCCCTGTGCATCGAGGGGGATATTGGGAGAGGCTTCTTTCTTTTCTCTTTTTCTCCTGTCCCTGTTGGAAGCTCAACAACTATATTTATTTTGCTCCCCTTGCAGCTCAACCATCGGATATGTAGCATGTGCCCGGTCCAAGCCTCCCTCTGTCCTCAAACCTCCCCAAAATCCACCAATTCCGCTACAACTTGAGGACATCAGAATCGAGCTGGCGTTAACGCTCAGTGATAAATGATACTGTAAATATGGTTTTGGGCGATATTATTGACTTCGTTATCCCAGTATAAATAGAAATGAAATTGATCAGATGGGCCTGCGGAGGCGGAGAGTCCCAGCAGCGGGACAGGTTTTTACTACCTGTGCTTGTTTAGGGAGGAAAAAAAGTTCACTCGTTGCCAAACAAGCATCTCTTTTCTTCAGGAGCTGGGATGGATAGATCATTTTCATTACACAAAATAACTAATTTCCTTGAAAAAAACAATCTCAGCTCAAGGTCTCACAGCTTACTCGCTTGTTCTGGAGCTTTTTGATCATATCACACAGTCTTCATCCGCAGATGGAGCTAGCTCAATTATCATAAACCTGCAGATATTGAAACGTCTCATTACATTCACTGCCACTAAATGTTGCACTCGAGCACCAGCATCCCAGACCAAAACAAGCCTACGCTATGGCCTAAAAGACGCCTCGCTTTGTTAAATGCACTAGATTCAAACTGGACAGAAACACATTAAACTCACCAAAACCGTCTTGGTTAGTCTGTCCACTGTTCCAGCGATCACCAACTCTGGCTTGGTGGAAATAAACCAAATCAATCAACTATATTAATTCTTAGAAATATTCTGGCTCTATGCCTCAGCCAGCAGCCGCAAGACAGGCTGCAATGGCTGCAATGTAATCCATGCGGACAATTTCGCCCATCAAAGTAGCCTCCGTCCACTAAAAGTGCAACATGACAAAATTATGGAAAGGATCCCTATAGAGATGAACCTTTTTGTTAAACAGTAAGATCCTTTTTGTTTAACTAGAAACAGCTGTTATATCGCTCTCGCTAGTCACCAGACAACATTGGAAAACCCAATAATTTTACTTTGTAGATTACCATCAAACAATCTTCATCCAAACTGGACAGAAACAATTTAAAACTCACCAAAACAATCACCAATGATTGTTGATGATGAGAAAAGAAATAGCCGTTGTATCGCTCTCCTCAAAACCAACAGTTTTCACAGCACTCACAAACACTAACATGTACGCACAGCCAGACCGGCTACCAAAACAAAGCACAGAAAAGCCCGGATGACAGCACATTCAGAGGGGGTGTGACATAATTCTCTGCTCAGGACGCCATTACTGAACTATATCTTTGTACAGCAAATAGTTGTTTGCTGGTATATTGCATACACAGAACCTTTAATGTTGACCCTGACAATTCACTCTTGAGAAACAGCAGTTGACGATAAAATCTTATCACAAGGTTCACTTACTTGTTCCAGAGCTTTCAAACATATCACACAGTATCACATAAAACTGTTAATTTCTATAACATTTGTCAAGAGAAAAGACAGCGGAAGTGCACTTAATATTATATCTGATACTATGTTTACATGTAATTTGGCAGGAGATTTAATAGAACACAATTTTTTCAATGAAATTGCGTCACACATATGTTACTTGCATTGTTACACACATTTTAACATGCTGTAGAGAAAACCATGCTGTAGAGAAAACCACAGATATTTATAACTTTTGAACTAAGGCAAACTAGCTGTAGGTCAGGTCAGACGGGAGTATGTTGACATATGTGTTTCCCAGAGACTGATGTCAGCTTCTTGGACCATGTTTTGGGATCTCCTCAAATGTTGGCATGAACATGTTAAAACCCCTTTGCTACCATAAATCTCTCGAGGCAGCGGAGTTAACTGCAGGGCACGATTTTGCTCTACTTCTTCTCGAGGTGGATGCCCTTACTTCAAACAAGGAGTAAAAAATACATCTTTTCAGGTACACAAATCATTTGCGGTGTCTCAGTTGTCTATTTTGGTCTGTAATACTGTTTATTTAGGATAGTGCCACCATGTCATGTGGGGAAATGTTTCATTTCACCGAGGTTTTCATGGCTGACTTTATATGTACTCCCTGCGCTAGCAACATGACCAAGCTCTGCTGATGTCCCATGCAATCAGCCACAATGAAATAAGACCCCATTTCAGTTGGAGCTGAATGGTCATGGTTATGGTCACTTTTCTCGTCTAGTGACTTTTCCTTGGAAAAGTAAGTTCCTCACATGGTCTAGTAAAACATAAATAAAGCATATCTGGCATACCTCAGTATAGATATTCCATTTTATGACGAAGGACATAAGCTGGTGTTATGTCATAAAACTGTATAGTCTATATTCACCTCATATGTGACATTAAAAGTAATCACATGTTGTCAACCCATCATATCAGACGCTGGCACTCTGAACCTCCACCACAGTGGCTACAGTATGTCAAACCCTGAGACAGACTAGACTTAACCCCTTCTGGTTCAGTCTAAGGACATAAACTGAGGCACCGAGGTGGCCCATGTTTTGTGTTTGCCCTCCACATCCTACTGTAGTCTTTGTCTTGGACGGGGCTGCATTAGCCTCCTTGCAGGGCCTTGCAGGGACTTCAGATGAGCGACATCCTGCAGCTGCAAGATGTGGGCCAAAATCAATGTCCTCTCAGAAGCGCAGCACTGGGAAAGTGCAGCATAATCAGACAGAATTTCCTCCTTTCCTTTAAACTCTCTTTTATACCTGTATTCAACAGGCTTTGATGCCTATACTCGCTTAAAGCGCTTGACTTCTTTGCACTCATGATGTATTGTAGCATTATGTGAGTCCGTCTAATGGGTTATTCTGCACAACCACAAGAAATTGACAACTCATAAAAACAACCCCAGTGAAGTTCATTTTTATATTTATGACTAAGTCAAACGTTTCGACATCATATGTGGCAAACCAAAACACATATCAAATCGAAGAAAATGCATGACTATTGCATTCTCTCCAGAAGATGATATTAGATGACATTAGACTGCATTAGGCACTATTGCAAAACGTCTAGGTTTCCAATGGCTTGCACCACAAGCAGCAATCCATGAAACATTCAGCACAGAGAAGCAAAACTCTGAAACAGTGTAATAGGAGCTTCTGGTAGGCTTACTTAATTGGAGGCTTCATGAAATCTGTCATAAAACAAAGGGATTGTGGGTACCCACATCTCCCCAGATCCCTTTGCATCTACATTTTCAGTTTACCAAAATGTTAGTCTTTTTGTTTGCTCACTATCTTACTGTAATAGACTGGGAGATAAAGAAAGGCCTCAGTTTTGAGGAGAAAAAAAAAAAAAAAAGAGTTGCCCTTGAGTGGCGAAACTGAAACATTTTAGTTTGTCAACCTGAACCCGCCTCAGAGATGCACTTTGTCTGAAAGCCAGACACTGACACCTGGTGGTCACCTAGTTGTGAGGCAGGTCCAGACATGTTCTGACAAATTCACTTGAAAGCCTTATGTTGCAGCAACATCATGTGGAATCTACTAAAGATAAAGCCACTATTGTTTAGGAGGAATAACACAAGTGTAATTCAAGTGTATTGTAGTAAAGTATCTGATATTCTATGTTGAATATCTTGAACATGGATACAACATGCTGTGCATAAAAATGGAAAGTAAAAGGGAGGGAGGGACAGAACGCAGAAAATGTAATTAACATACTGAATGATGCTCTGGGTGGATGTTACAAACATGAAAGCCAGGGACAGGGATACAAGACATTTGAATGCATGCCAAAAATAGATTGGTTTATTTTAAAGGGATTCAATGTTAGTGTATTAACTTGTTTCATTTAGAAACATTACAAAAAGAAATATCCCTGATCATACAACAAGCCACAGAACACCTACAGTGTAACAGTGTTTTTCAGTGCTCACAGATGCATCAGCATCTCTTCACCACAAGGGGGTAGAGGCAGACAAACTTAGCCAAACTGAAGTGGCTATCTGAGGCAGCCTTCTGCTGAACACTGCTGATAATGTCACAAAAGCAATGATGTAGAACTACTGCCAAATGACCTTGATGCTCTTTACTCCCATTCCCACCTCGACTGTGTTCCAACGGTCTGACCTCAATTCAGCTCATCCAGGACCATTAGGGAGCAATGTGCCAGATAACGTGGGCCAACAAAAAGTGTTCTTCGAGAGTGTTTGTGCGGTTTGCTCTTGTGTCCAGAGGCTACTGTTGTGTGGATGCGGGGTCTGGCATGGCTGATGCATTCTGCTGGGTTCATAGGACTTTTCGCAAGACCACTTGCTGAATGGAGGAGGTACCGAATGGAGCATCTGGGCCCGTGGCTTAACAATGACTGTGTGGGTGAGATAGAGAGAGCAGAGGGGAAAACTGCAAGGAGAGAGAGAGAGAGAGTGAGAGCGAGAGAGAGAGAGAGAGAGAGAAGCAGAGGAATGGAAGTGGGGGTTGGTGTGTGAGAGGAAGAGTGTGTGTGCACATGCCAGACAGAAACATACAGGTAGAGGGGAGGTCAGAAGGGAAAGAAAGGAAAAACTGTGAAATATTAAGACAGACAGCACAGCAGGGAGCACTGGAAAACAATAGATGCAATAAAAAAGAAGGGATGATAGAGCTGCTAACACAAGAAGCCCAAGCATGAAATCATTTATATTGCTCTACTGCAGGCACAAATAGTGTATATTTACTGGCAGCCATTGTAATAAACATTAATCAGAGAATGTTCCATCTATTACAGATGGCTTGACCTAAATTACCACACTGTAAATCATAGAAATCTCTGAGTAGTTGGTAAATATTTCTTTTATCCACACAATTTCATCTTCA
>NC_060150.1:34444429-34476199 GCF_021292245.1 Micropterus dolomieu | reverse complement strand
AAAAAAAAAAAAAAAGAGTTGCCCTTGAGTGGCGAAACTGAAACATTTTAGTTTGTCAACCTGAACCCGCCTCAGAGATGCACTTTGTCTGAAAGCCAGACACTGACACCTGGTGGTCACCTAGTTGTGAGGCAGGTCCAGACATGTTCTGACAAATTCACTTGAAAGCCTTATGTTGCAGCAACATCATGTGGAATCTACTAAAGATAAAGCCACTATTGTTTAGGAGGAATAACACAAGTGTAATTCAAGTGTATTGTAGTAAAGTATCTGATATTCTATGTTGAATATCTTGAACATGGATACAACATGCTGTGCATAAAAATGGAAAGTAAAAGGGAGGGAGGGACAGAACGCAGAAAATGTAATTAACATACTGAATGATGCTCTGGGTGGATGTTACAAACATGAAAGCCAGGGACAGGGATACAAGACATTTGAATGCATGCCAAAAATAGATTGGTTTATTTTAAAGGGATTCAATGTTAGTGTATTAACTTGTTTCATTTAGAAACATTACAAAAAGAAATATCCCTGATCATACAACAAGCCACAGAACACCTACAGTGTAACAGTGTTTTTCAGTGCTCACAGATGCATCAGCATCTCTTCACCACAAGGGGGTAGAGGCAGACAAACTTAGCCAAACTGAAGTGGCTATCTGAGGCAGCCTTCTGCTGAACACTGCTGATAATGTCACAAAAGCAATGATGTAGAACTACTGCCAAATGACCTTGATGCTCTTTACTCCCATTCCCACCTCGACTGTGTTCCAACGGTCTGACCTCAATTCAGCTCATCCAGGACCATTAGGGAGCAATGTGCCAGATAACGTGGGCCAACAAAAAGTGTTCTTCGAGAGTGTTTGTGCGGTTTGCTCTTGTGTCCAGAGGCTACTGTTGTGTGGATGCGGGGTCTGGCATGGCTGATGCATTCTGCTGGGTTCATAGGACTTTTCGCAAGACCACTTGCTGAATGGAGGAGGTACCGAATGGAGCATCTGGGCCCGTGGCTTAACAATGACTGTGTGGGTGAGATAGAGAGAGCAGAGGGGAAAACTGCAAGGAGAGAGAGAGAGAGAGTGAGAGCGAGAGAGAGAGAGAGAGAGAGAAGCAGAGGAATGGAAGTGGGGGTTGGTGTGTGAGAGGAAGAGTGTGTGTGCACATGCCAGACAGAAACATACAGGTAGAGGGGAGGTCAGAAGGGAAAGAAAGGAAAAACTGTGAAATATTAAGACAGACAGCACAGCAGGGAGCACTGGAAAACAATAGATGCAATAAAAAAGAAGGGATGATAGAGCTGCTAACACAAGAAGCCCAAGCATGAAATCATTTATATTGCTCTACTGCAGGCACAAATAGTGTATATTTACTGGCAGCCATTGTAATAAACATTAATCAGAGAATGTTCCATCTATTACAGATGGCTTGACCTAAATTACCACACTGTAAATCATAGAAATCTCTGAGTAGTTGGTAAATATTTCTTTTATCCACACAATTTCATCTTCATGGTCTGGGTCAGAGATGTACTCTTACAGTCACTCTTTGTGTATTTCAGCCGTAACCTTAATGTAATGAAAGTCATTTTGTATTCCAAGCCCATAAAACTTATTTTGAGTGTTTAAGATGATTGCATGTTTTATGTATTGACTCATATATTTATGTTATGAAGGCATGTGTACCAACACACACACACACACACACACACACACACACACACACACACACACACACACACACACACACACACACAAATACACACCCTGTCACTCGTTTGCTGCCTCACCTCTCACTCTCTTACTGTCAAACAGACACACATATATGCACTCGCTTCCTTCCTGTCACATGCACACATCTAAATGTAGAGAAACATTAATTCTATAGCAGATGAATGAGTGTTTTCGGCGGTGCTTCCCTCCCGGGAGTTGTGGGCCAAGCGAGAGCGTTGCTATTTCAGCTGCGGTGTAAGGGGAGGGGGGGCTGCCTGGTCTGACCGCAGAGAGAGGGCCGCTGCTAGGACTGTGGCCGAGGCCCCTGCTACTGACCCAGGGAGCAGACAGTAAAACCTGGGTTTATGGAAGTTCAGAATGCGGTGGGTCCTCTTGTATCACTTTCTGTACATACACAGAAGTAGGTTAGACAGCAGAGGTGCCCTGAAATAGAGGGTTTTATATTCATCTATAGTTTTCAGTACACACTTATCTGCCACATCTTAACTAAGGGCAGTGCAGGAATGTACATTTACTCAAGTAAGTACAGTTTTGAGTTACTTGTTGTAACTTGTAAAAGTTACTAGTACTTTATGTTACTTTTCTATAACTACAAATAAATTTTTACTCTTCTACATTTAACAGTTACTGGTTACTTTTTGGATTTCCATTAAAAAAATTGATATAGCCCAAAGAGGTCAAATGATCCAATATTATATATAACTGTAGCTATATACATTTACTCTCTATAAATCTATATCTATCTCTCTCTCTATATATACATATAGATAGATATAGATATATCTATTTAGATATGGATATATACAAAGCAAAGATTAATCACCCAGTAATCATTTCACGGCCCCTCAAATGTATTTTATGACCCAGTGTAGTGGGCCCAGCCCCTAGGTTGGAAACAACTGTATATACAGTAGTAATAAAACTAGCTCCACCTCAACCAGCTACCACAGTAAAATCCTATTTGTGCACTGATGGATCAATATTAACAACCTAATGCTGTAATGTATAATAATATATCATACACACGGGCCAGTTGTCTGAGGAATGAGTAGCTCTACTTGTTACTACTACTAAATGTACTACATTACTACTTGCTAAATGTAGCTGACTTTTACCGAAGTAGGATTTTAAATGAATGCTTTTAACTTCTAGAGGAGTATTTTCACATTGTGGATTTGCAACTTTTACTTAAATGATGAGTATTTCTTCTACCACTGACAGTAGGATTGTTAAAGTGGCGACTGTATTAATTGTATTAGTACAGTTTTAAGTACAATAGCATGTCCAAGCCTTTCACCGCACAATTTGTCTTTACTAGTTTCCAGTGACCATGCTGATATCTGACACAGATTATGAATCCTACAGAGCTCAAATATATGCATAATTGAGAATTGTCTATTCAGTCCCTCACTCACATGGGTAAGTTCTAAGGGCCAAAAAAAAATCAAAAAGCATAGAAACATCAGTGAGTCATGGAAACAAGGGGAGTTACTGAAAAAGACAGAGCTAAGTCACTGCCGGCACATGTTCGGCTTGGCCAGTGTTTGGTTTATTAGGTTTGTCAGGTGAAATACAAGAAGATTGTGTGTCCCCCTGTGGAAAGTACAGGGTGCAAACACACAGAGGCCTGGTGATTAGCTACTGCTTCCACATGTGCCACAGCCACCAGTGAAAATGAGCAGATGACAAAAGACAAAACCTGCCTGTTTCCATTATGGAATTTGCACTGTGTTGCGGTGGGAGGGGAAACAGTGACGACAAGTTCAGGGTTTGGAATTAACAGAGAGTGTTTGTGTTTTAATCCCCCCAAGGAGTCACCTGTTAACAGTTACACTCGGGAGAATGGGGCCACTTTTGCTGCCAGGCCCCACAGAGGAGGCAGATCTGGTTTAAATTAATGTATTTTTGACCAAAGCCAGTTACCAGGTAAGACTGCAACAGTCAACAACCTTTAAGTGCATGTTACTGTTCTGTGGAAGAAACATTATCAAAGAATAACAGAGATACAAACAGCAAAAACGGAAGTATTAGTAATACTACTAAAATCAACCATATATATAGACTTTCTGTGCATTTTAGCGTTTAATTTGCACAACATTGGAGAAAAAAAAAAGATTCCGCTTATAATATACTGTAGATGCACGCGCATAGAGGTCCCGGTGTCCCGGCATGGAACGAGTGGGCCGTTTCCAACCTTTTGGAGAGGCGTGGTCAGGGGCGGCACTCTCCAAGTGCAGCCAAGTTGAGGATAAAATGTGGATAAAGTGATGCTTTAACGGCTTTGGTACAAGAATCCCGAAAGAAGAGATACCCGCTCTCTCTTTCTCCAGCGGATGAAAACGGAGCAAGGCGACCACATCACATCTTTGATTTACGTCATACGGCAGCCAGCGACGGGCACCACCGCTCTACCTGAGCTCTGCAACTTACTTTGAAGGCAGATCTTTTTTCCCTTCTTCTTCTTCTTCTTCTTTGCTGTTGAAGTTTGCTCACAGACAGATTTCTTGCCAGGAGCTCAAGACGCGGGCTGCATTCCAATTCATTAAAGGTAAATTATTTCCAAAGTCTACATTAAGTCACACCACTCCATTTCTGTTTCAATATACATTAGCCTACTCTTCACATTTTCCATGGGCTATTGGCACGTTTAATCAGCCTCTGTCAGCACTGCAGCATGCATACCAAAACGTTCAACGGTAATGTTGTTTATGTTTGTATACATGCGGTATTGTGAATACATTAGCTCAATTATGCATCATTCTGTGCACTTCACTACATTTATTACAGGTTTACTGCTTAATATAATTTGAAATGCTGCACAGCTCCCAAGCTGTCTTTCCTTTTTTTAAAATTTAGGATAAAGTTGTAAAATCTTCAAGGAAGTTCAACACTAGGGAATTCTTTAATTGACCTTGCTGTCTGCCAGCTTAACCCCCGGTAAACCTCATGAGGTTACCCTTGGCACTGCACCAGACTAAATGTCTGCAAGCCAATGCACTGTCCTCCCCAAGTTCAATACTGACTTGAAGTTATTCAGCAAATTTGATACAGAACACCAATTTCAATCCTTCCAATAATCCTGTTTTCCCTCTCCTCTCGGCTCCTTCGCCAGTTCACATTGTAGACGAAGAAGAGTGTATCTCCGCCATCACAATCTTCAGCGCTCACCAGGATGAGGCACGGATCTCCGCACTGGCTGAGGGGCGTGTGCCTTCTCCTGCTGCTCCAGACGGTCAATTCCATGGTGATGCTTCCAAACTCAACGGGCTGGGAGCAGATACTGGACAAGTATCTGAACGAGGACGGGGACTGGTGGGAGGCCAAGCAGAGGGGGAAGAGGGCCATTACAGATAGTGATGCTCAGCTCATCCTGGACCTTCACAACAAACTCAGAGGCCAGGTTTACCCTCCTGCTTCCAACATGGAGTACATGGTAAGTGCATGGAGGAATCCCAGAAGAAGTGCATTTATACTCCATGCAGTTTATATGTGTTAAAACACTTTGACCCGATTGTGAACTCCTAAAGAGTATTGAACACCTGTGGACCATATAGCTTAGTGAACTGACCCAGTCACCAGACCGGCTGGCACTTGGCTCACACACAAGCAAAATGCCAGCATCTATGCACCTTCACACATGACCCACTCCCTCAACCCCCCACCCACACACACACAGACACACACACACACCACACACGCACACACACACACCACACACACAAGTCTGTACCCATGTGACTTTGATTGTTTTGCCAGAAGAGAAGAATTCCACCAACTTGCCAATGATCACATTACAACTGCGTATTTGTTTTTTTTAACTCGTGCTAAGAGATTTGTTTGACTTTATCCGTTGGCGATCACGTGCATGTACAGCACCAGATCACAGCTTTTCACAGTGCAATTAGAATCAGAGAATGGCACCAGGTCTTGTTTTACCAGCTGTCTACCCCCCACTGAACACATGCACACACTCACATACACACACACACACACACACACACACACACACACAGGCCCACCACAACTTCTGAAAGGCTGTGCTCCACAGATCTGGAACTTTTCCAAATACACTACGTGTGTAGTGTTGTGTCCTGCTTGACCGCCACAGTGCATTGCCACCAACTGTACTTAGACGGTTAAAAATCAATACAGTGTGCAGAAGGTAATGAGGTTTTATCATTCTTTCATCTCCCTTAAAGAGCTACAGAACAAAAGGCAGTATTATTCTGTGGTAAAGGCAAATAAACAGTTCCTGCTGGGGGCCATTGCTGGACTGTGTAATTGTATAATTGAGAGGTTGGACTTGAGGACCCCGTGTATGTGTGTGTGCGCGTGCCCATGTACATATGTGTGTGAAAGCACCACTCTGCCTGGCAGGCTTCTGGTTAAGGCACACTCTAGTGGAGAAATGCTGAGCCAGCAGTGCACAGCTCTACTGTCTCCTGTTACAGTTGGCTGTTTTGTGTTTTTTTTTTAGCTCCAGGGGCACCCAGGGGTGAAATATGGAGAGGCATGCAACAAGAGGACGTGAGGTGAGAGAAAGATAGTGAAAGCTAGTGAAGAATAGAGTTGGTAAATAAAAATAGAGGCGTAAAAATGACAAAAGGGATTTGCACATAGAAAGGAGAGGCAACGAGAGACAGATGGAGGGACGGAAAATAGCAAAAGATGTATCCGAATAATTGAAAAGAAGTTGAGGTTGAATGAGAGTGAGGCAAGAGGAAATGAAAAAGAAAAGATGGAGACATTTGGAATGGGCACAAAGGAAAAAGAGACAATGAATTGTAAGGAGATGTGCTGAAACCTTATGTACAGTGCTGTAGATGTCAGTATCTTCCAGGCAAGAAACTGTTCAGGTCACACGTAAAGTGGATTTTCTGGGCTTTATTTTGGAAGGGGCTCCATATTTCTCACATTTTCCTTCTGTCTGTGTTGAACTGCTGTCACCTTTCAGAAACCTCACAGCTTCACTGTACTGGAAGACTTCGTAGACATGCTCCCCTGCTCTCCCTACACACTCATGCATGCAGATGCACACGGACACACACACACACACGCGCAAATACCCCTGATACATGCATAGCCATTCACTCATCAGCTTTGTTATTCTCTGCCATTGTATTAAACCATAACCCGGCTGACCCTCTGTGGCAATCATCATAGAGACTGAGACTGAGATAACATCAATTCAAATCCCCCTCTTTCCTCCCCCTTCATCTGTTTTCCTTTTCTTGCTCTCTCTCTCTCTGCCTCCCTCTCCCTTATCCCTGTGGCTCCGTTCCCATTCTGTCATTATCCAACACAGGGGCCCAAAAAATTCCCCGGATAAGCATTCACACTCCATAGCAAGCCACAAAGCTTCAATGCACTTTCAGAAGGGGGACAGCGGTTCTGCCTCTCACTCAAATGTTGACCCACAGGTATAAACAGAGGAGTGTCAGTGTTTGAAGCGCTGCAAGACAAACAGATGGCATCCTGGGAGAAAGGGCCCCACCTGCCTTGATGTTTAACTTGGCTTTGCTGGGCTGCACTCAGGTCTGAGGTAGCAGCGATGTTGGTGGTTTAAGATAAAGCTGGATTGACATTTTTCAATGCAGGATGTGTCAGAGTAGTGCTGCAAGCGTCGGCCGTTTTAATTCATTGCTGGATAATGTGGTTGTCCAATCAGACATTAATTAAGGTCTAGACTAATACATTTGCCTCGAAATTAACTTTGCCCAAGATGTTTAATTATGGTGATGTGGACAAGCATGTGAAACAGTATATACAGAGCTTAGGTCTGTTAGCTCTGTTAGGAAACAGATTAATAATATTGCCAAATACATTAGTTTACAGTCATTATCAGACTCCAGTGGCAAAAAATTAAGCAGAGCAGTCCAGACATCTTTTTTTCCCCAGCAACTTTCTGCAACTTCTTCTGCAGATTACCTCAGAGCTCCCCGGCCAGCTGAGATTGAATCTCTGCAGTGTGTCATGGGTTTTTCCCCGGGTTGTTCAGTTGGTTTTACCCAGAAAACCTCCAAAGGGAAGGGATGTCTGCTGGCTTCTCTAGAAGTAAAGAGCAGCCGCTGAAAACCATAGTATGGAAACATTTTAGTCCTTCCAAATCACATACTGTAGCTCCAGTCCACGTCCAAGGTCACGTTCCAGGGAAGCCAAAAGGACATTATCCCAAAAGGGCAAAGATGCTACCCTAATGTCACAAAAATGGACGCCCCCCAGGCCTCACTTGCACCAGTGGAATCCTGTCCACAAATATCACAAACAGGAGAGGCCACAAGGTGTACCCATGTGGGAGTCCAGTGCCCACACTGAACGTGCTTGATGTAATGCCAAGAACGTAAACATAGATTCCTGCTCTAAATGCACTTACACTGAATGCCTCCTAATAGCACCCTCCAGTAATACTGCAGGGAACAAGGTCATAAAACTTTCCAGAGAAGCACAACACATGTTGATCGAATTAGCAAATTCCAATGATCCCACAATTATCTGTGAAGCTTTATGCTCAAGATTACAGTCCTGTCAACCTGAGGCTTGACTGTTTTCCTACTGTTGTCTTACTTATCCTTTGCACACCTTCGCTCCTGGAAAATACCTTCTGGTTCCAGTGACGGTATACCAAGGACATACCCATGTTTTCTATAGAGCAAATCTGAATCTTACAGTTCTACGTCATCTCCGGATGGGAATGTTTTTTGGGTTTAGGAGTTCCTTAAAGTCTTGCCTTCCATTAATGACTCACCAACTTCCTCTAAAACCTCTGTGGGGACACTCAAAAGTCATCGTTTGTAGTGAGCTTTCATACCGGAGTTTTATCACTGCTGCAATTCCTGCTCCTTTGGTCTGATTCTGGAGTTGCCTGTGCCATCAAGGCTCAGAAAGGCCTTCGTCTTCAGTTACTTACTGCTACTGTCCAGAACCAGGTTCTTGGAGAACCACCAACCACCATTACTGATCAATGAAATATGAAAAGGAAATGTGGGGGAAAAGAGTGCTTCTGTGCAGCTTTACTCACTGTTATATTTTGGTAGTTCATTGGCTGATATCTGGTAGTTGTAAATTACAGATAATATTGAATATAATGATCAAGTGACTGTTATCATTATTTCCAACTTATTATCAGACTAAATCAATAGCAGGCTATTTACTTGTATGGCTCACTTATGATGCCCATTAATTGAGACAGCTTCCTGTTCAAGTCAAGCCAACAGTAACTGGCTGTTCTGGACAAACTATGATCCTGTTATAACATGATAATGGGATTTAATGGTATTCACTGGTTGACAAAATTCAGACAATGGTCAGCCCCGGGACCTTCGATGTGAGTGGATGTGGGGTGGAATGCACTGAATGAAACACTATCTGCTCTTAATTGCTGTGGGAAAGTATGGAAGTAGTTTGTGCAGTCAATTTAACATACACAATTTTCCTTAATTCCATGTACATTAATTTTACTATTGATGACTTATTAGGTCACTCTTTTGCCTCCTTGTCTTCCCTCTCACATCACGTTATCGCCTCCTCTCTTCTATTCTCTGTCTGGTATCTTATTTAACGTACTTGTTTTTTTCTCAACTTCACTTTCTCCAATTCCCATATCTTTTCCCTGCTGTTTTAGTATTTCTCTGCATGCGACATTGATTATGAACAGGAAACCCAAACTTGCAAAGGAAGTACACCTCTGCACCCTTTGGAATGCAACCAGATGACCAAGGAAGAGCGAGAGAGAAAAAAACACCCAGCCGCAAATGAAGTGTTAAGCGAAATACACAATGCTGTGTGCAACGCGCTGAAAGACTGTAGCAGGGGAGGCGTTTTTCTTTACTGGCCCCAGCAGAAGTGCATCCAGGGTGGGTGGTGGGGCGTGAGTTTTGGTTACAACACCTCCCCTGCTGGGCTAACTGTGCAAACAGCAGCTTGACAAGCCGGCTGCACTTTGCACCAAATTCAACAGCTGAAGAATACGCCTCTCGACACTTTCTGAGGCTGCTTGCTCTGAATTTTGTAGGACTCAGCTGGAAGAGTTCTGCTTGTATTTAGTGTTTTTTAAGACATGCTTCTTAGAGCATCACAAATCATGTCTTTGTGGAAACCGTAATCAGCCACATTCCCATCCAAGACTGTAGCCAGAGTTATGGTCAGTTTTGGCTTGTAACCTACTGTAGTTGTGGCCTAAATGTTTTCCGACCCATAACCATTCATTAATGGTCAAAAACATTGTGTTGACCCTGCTCAAGTACAGAATGTCCTATGTGCTGTGGTTTGCAGACCCTTTGGCAGTTACCACAGTGCAATGCAATGTGTTTCAGTCTGCTTATCAGTGTAAACATTGATTATTTTTCAGTGCAAGGAGGTCACTGGTTGAGAAAATGATGTGGACAGAAATCAAGGTTATAGCTGAACGGCTTCCCTCTGCATTCTTCCACTGCAGATGATGAACAGGCTTAAATCTCTTCAGTGTTTCTGTTTCAGCTTTTGTGAGCTATTACAGTGGAAAACATGGTATTTAAAAAACAGATATGACAATACTGACATGCTTACATTTAATTGCAGCTCACTGCAGACGGAGGTAATTTCTGAGCAGGAATAGAGTTTCACGTAAACAAATTTTCATTCCTGTTTTAGTCCTGGCTGTGTCTATCATCATTTAGCCTATGCAAGAAGAGGTTGCTATAACACTGATTTGCTCCCTCTTCGCAGGTATAGAGATGAATGTAAAATATGCTCCACACCTCTTAGAGTTTATTTGTTCTATATGCCAGTTATGTTACATTTCTACAAGTCTTTTTGTTAAAATTGGACATAACACACTGCGCAATCACAGCAGGGTCAGCCAATATTTCCTTGGTGGTGTTGATTTAAACAAATACGTCCTCTCAACAGCCAACAGGATTCCCAGAAAGAGAGCTGAAGAAACTGCTCAGAGTTCATTTGCAGCGATGCCAGACATCCTGTTGTTAGGTAGGTGGTAGGCGTGTGTTTTGGGAGTAATGCAGAGAACAGCAGTTGTTTCTGGTGGGACTGAAAGTGGGTGATGGAGATGGAGGGGGAAGTTGGTGGAAGCAGCGGAGTTATTTTAGTGTCTGTTATTGGGTGACATTTCAGTGAGGCTTCCTGGGCCCATTGTGTGAAATGTGAAAACTTCTGACACCTCCGCTGGTTTCCTAATGCATGTGCCCAACACACACCAACACACATTTATGCACACACACGTGAACTAATTGACTTTCTCGTAAAAACCTGTCACATTAGAAATACCGTGCTGAAAGTGAAACTGAAGGTGTGCAATTAAAGGAACATAGAGTGTCCTTCGGAGGAATTACAGCTGGTGTTATTCTAACATTTTTTATGGTAGAATGTAGGTCAGCAGAGAGGAAGGACACTCTTTGCATTCCCAGAAAACCCCAGAATGGGAATATGATCCCTTAGTATCCGAAACCAGAGCCAAACTTAACTGAGAGGGCAATTCAGAAAGAGGTAAAGTGAAACAAAAGCTTGCACCCAGACATCTCACCAGAGACATATGGAAGGTATTACTTAAGGAAAAACAGCTTTTGCATTTTTTGAATAACACCCGATCCTACGGGAAAACCCATCTGGGGAAAGTCATCTGAGCAGCAATAAGAAAGTCTAAATGCTCTTTAAACAGCAGCAACACATCACCATAGTTATGCATTTAGTTTAAAGATTAGTGCACTTACTTAGCCATAGTAGCTCATAGTCGCTATGACTTATCATAACATATAATAAGTAATTCTTGTTCAGTATCTGTTGAACATTGAAAGCTGAACAAACCCTGTAAGGCAGTGATACTCTCCGGTTACTCACTATCTGTTCTATGACCTGGCAATGCAATATTTTTGCACAAGTTCCATTAGTAGCAATAAAAGTGGCTTCTTCTAGCACGGGATTAGTTTATTTTCACTTCCCTTAAAATATAATCTAGAAAACTACCTCATACTGTTTTTCCATCTCATCTCCTACAGGAATGGGACACAGAGTTGGAGCGTACAGCAGAGGAGTGGGCAGAGACCTGTCTGTGGGAGCACGGTCCTGCCAGTTTACTGCCACAGATTGGACAGAACTTGGGAGCACATTGGGGCAGGTAAACAATAATTCAATACACTTAGTTTCTGCAATTAAGGTATTGGAAATAGGCATCTATGTGTGTGTGTGTGTGTGTGTGTGTGTGTGTGCTGAATATTGTACTTCTTACTCCACTATGTTTATTTGACAGTTAGAGTTACTTTTCAAAAATTACGTGTTCTTAAAGATTAAACTGGTTGTTTCTGTCCTCTTTTGCTTGTGACCCCTTATAAAAATGCAGTGTATGGTTGGGGTTTCATGTTTCAGATGTCTGAGAGTGCCAGCAAAGAGAGATTTCCTCTGTAAACTTATAGTTTTATTTTAATAAGAGGGAAATTATCTAATATTTCACAAAAGGAGCAAAGATAAGAGAAAAGTTTTAAAAATGAATACAGAATGTTTAGCACAGTTATGTTTTTCTTCTCTTTTGACCGCACAATCATCTCTAAACCCCTCAGATTTATCTTGTTATTTTAGTGAGCTTTTGTGTAGCGCAACTGCCAGCTAGCTTGTTTGCCAAGTGTATTCTACTGTTTTACTTTATATGAGACATTCAGCAACATAAAATGCATTAAATCCACTTGTTTCACTCCTTATAAAACCACAATTGTGTCGTTTCTACATTTCTACTGGTGTATGCATAATGTTCATACGTGGGGCATATTGATATGCATGTGCTACCAATGCCGCTGGTACCTACTTTACCTACATCCAGGTGCTAACAAACCTGTAAACTGCTGCAAGAGGAATCACACACAATCCAGACTGTATTGCATGTGTTAATTTGTTTGTTCATTTGTTCACTTAGTCCCCCACAGAGCATCTGAAAACAGCAGTGCTTCACATAAGAGACTCTTGATCCACATCTAATCATATCACTCCACATTCAAGATGTCCTTTTGCTTCTAATCAGATCAACTTGAAACACCTGGTGACAAATCAGTGTCAGTCCTCGGTTACTGCAATTTATTCAGAGAGCTCAAATGTTTTATTGTCGGCAAGAAGGTTAATGGCTGTCTTAACAGATGTATTTACATTGCTGTGGTTACCAAAGGGTGCTAATTACAGATTATAACTACATATGTTTGTTGAATAGATGAGCGCAGTCTAAATTATTTTATCTATTGATGCATATTCTGTATCAAATAAGTACTCGATTACTTTGTTTGGTTTGTTCAGTGTGCCCTTGAGTCACTTTTTCACACCATATTTTGAAATCATGCAGGCTGTATCTTTTACTACCAACTGTATCTCTGTATCTATAACATTATTTATAAACTTCGCAGTGTGGATACATGTCAATGTTAATTAACATAAAATAAACTTAAAATTCACCTACTGCATGTCATCTACTGCATGAGTATCATGTATGTGCATATAAAACACATTCTCATCCCAGGGCATCAAATACTTTTTTTGGTACTTGACATACAAGGTACCCTTAAGCGTTCTTATAAAACACCTTTTTAAGATGCGGTTAATGTTGTGAAATGGTTGTAGTTTGGTTAGTATTTAGCACCAAAACTTCTTAGTTAGGTTTAGGAAAAGATCATGATTTGGGTTGAAATAAGTACATTACGTACGTACGTATGTAATATTAACTTACTTAACTTAACTTAAAGCTTTAAATGACTCATCTTTGGCTATGCTACTTCACCTGATGCGGATGGGTTACAATGGAGATAGAGTAAAAGCCCAGGGCTACCCAACGAATGCTGAAGGGTACCTTGTGCATCAAATAAGCAGTAGGTATTTGATGCATAATACCAACTCCTACACCGTCGGAGACACAACACAATAGAAATGTTTTTTGGAACGCTATCATCATAGGTATGCTTACTCATCCCGCCAGGTTTCGTCCACCCACGTTCCATGTGCAGGCCTGGTATGATGAAGTGAAAGACTACTCCTTCCCTTACCCTCAGGAGTGTAACCCCTATTGCCCCTTCAGATGCTCCGGTCCAGTTTGTACTCATTATACACAGGTAGATCATACCCTTTCATCAGGATCATACCAGTTCTTTAGGATTTTATCTTTATCCCTTTAGTTATTTAAGACTTTATAAACCCTTTTCATGGTCTGTATTGCCATCCTTTTGCAGCTGGTTTGGGCCACCAGCAGTCGGATTGGCTGTGCCATCAACATGTGTTACAACATGAATGTGTGGGGACAGATTTGGGCCAAAGCCGTCTATCTTGTCTGCAACTATTCACCGAAGTAAGTACATTTGTTGTGATTTTCTTTCACAGCTGCATCACTGATATACGAGGGGGGTTGGAAAGCAACATGGGTTATCAGTTTCACTTGAGTAATGTGTTCTGTTCAATACACCTTGCTTTTTATATGACCTGAACAGGGGAAACTGGTGGGGCCATGCACCTTACAAACATGGGACCCCATGTTCTGCCTGTCCTCCCAGCTATGGAGGAGGCTGCAAGGACAACCTCTGCTACAAAGGTATGTGTGGGGATAATAGAGAAAGACAGAGTTAGAAATCCTGGGGGAAAATACTAAATTACTATACCCTGCTTTTGTGACTTTACTTGAAGATGACAGCTCCAACCCTCCACAAGAGGAAACGGAAGAAAACAACTTCATTGAGCCAGAGGCCCCCCGTACACCGCAGAAGCCGCTGTCTAGGGCCTCCAAGCTTGAGCCTCCCAGTATCCCCGCCCCAGCCCCCACCAAACCCCCCACAGAGGACCTGCATAAGAATGAAGTGGTCAACACACAGCAGATGTGTAAGCTGCCATTTAACTGTTTATTCTGGATCTAGTTTAAGCTCAAAATGGGGGTTGTAGGATCTGGTATAGGGCTGGGACGTGCACAGATCACTTCAACTAACAGGAAAAGGAATCTTTCTTTTGAAAAATTAGGTTAAAACCAGAGATTTTGTGAATAAGCAATAATGCATAACGAGCAAAAAAATAGGCCTTGACCAGAAATATTTTTCTTGCAATTTATCTTAAATTGCCTTGATGTTCTGTAGCCTTTATCTGTCATCTCCCTGATTACCTCTGACAGTTTCTGAAGTGTGCTTAATATTGCAAGTCACTCTTTAGAGCAGGGAGGGGAGGTCTATTTTAGCATGATCCCCTGAGTGTGTGTTTGCTTTTGGCCGGCTGAGAGGGGTTTTAGGGGTGAGAGGGGCTCGCTGTGGTTTTTAAATGGCTTCCTCTCTGCAGTGTAAGGGGCCTGTGCTTGTAAGCTGAGACACTTCCTCCAGTATTGCTTAACTCCCTGAACCTTGTTGCAGGAATTCCTATCTTTGGTCCTTGAAGCATCACAAGAATGGCCTTCACTGGGTTTCACTCAACTCTGGCTTTTAGAAACTAGTCGTCTGCATCAGAGCAGCCAATGCATCCATGTTGGTTCCTGTATGAGAGCTGAAAGGCCTTATGTTTATGTTTTTCAGCCCAGCTGGTGACCTGTGACACTAAGCTTCGAGATCAGTGTAAAGGAACACCATGTAATAGGTACAGTTAAGATGAAATATAATAAAAACACAAAATGGAGTATATATTACATTTCACCTTATTTTTTCTATATTAATCCACAGATATGAGTGCCCAGCTGGGTGCCTAGACGCTACAGGGAAAGTAGTTGGGACAGTATACTATGAAATGGTGAGTACACAAATTGAGAAGTAGAAGTCTGTCTGACTGTGTGGATTCATTTCCTACATAGCTGAATATTGTGCCAATTAACAGCTGTTAAAGTGTCCTTGACATTGAAGTGCTACTTGTTTACAACTGTATCAGCAAAAGCCTGTCAGTGTACATTATGTTGTAAATAAGATGTTCTATTTGCAGCAATCCAGTGTTTGCAGAGCTGGTTTACATGCTGGTGTCATAGATAATGATGGAGGATGGATGGATGTAACAAGACAAGGCAGAAAGGACTTTTTCATTAAATCCAACAAGAACGGAGTCCAGTCTGTTGGGTGAGACAATAATACTGAAACAGTATCACCATGAATTTATAAGGCTGATATCCAAAAGCAGTATTGACAAAAATACGCTCACAATAAGTGAAAATAATGATAATATTGTGTATTTCTCTTGACAGAAAATATCTAAGTGCTAATTCCTTCACTGTTTCCAGAGTAGCAGGTTAGACTGACAATAATGTGACACTTTCATTATAGATATGTCACAGTTTATGTTTAAATTACTCATTATAAGCTGTGCGGCAACTGTGTTTGTTGACAATCACTGTAATCCTTTCTTGCAGTCAAAGCCATCACGTGTGAATCCACAGTTGCCCAGCTGTGTCCATACCAAAAGCCTGCAAAACATTGTCCAAGGTATGAACCTGGCTTTACGTGTGCCTGCATGTCAGTCTTTTATATAAGTGCAGTTCTCCAGCCTCATCAAATCATTAACCGTGTCCAACTGTTCTATTTTTAGGATATACTGCCCAAGAAACTGTTTAGAAGAGAATCCTCACATATCCAGAGTAATTGGTACCAGAATATACTCTGATGTAAGTCCCTCTTTTTGAAGCTGAATGTGTTAAAAACAGATTCACCACCAGGGTTATCAACATTTTTCATGATTTTAGAGACTGAAATGCATCAAGATTTCTTACATTACCTTTCCTCGTACCTCTGTAGAAGTCCAGTATATGCCGAGCAGCGGTCCACGCTGGAGTAATCAGGAATGACGTGGGTGGCTACATCGATGTGATGCCAGTGGACAAGCGGAAACAATACATTGCCTCATACCAAAATGGCATTTTCTCAGAGAGGTATCAGATGCCTAATCTCCACATAGCCAACTTTCAGGGATAATTGTGCAACAAAAGCTTCACATATCGAGTAAAAGCTATCACCTCCATTGTAACTGCACTGAAGATATTAAAACCGTATATTGGTAGAAACAACAGTTTTATAAATAGAACTAAATATTAAATTTCATTAAATAGAGTAAATAGAAAATAACACTAAAGTATGTAAAAACCAGAGGCCATCAAAGGTGTCTAGTATAGTGTCATGAAATGAATTGTTTACGGAGTTTAATGGTCTTAGTCAGCATTCTGTCTCTCGGCTTGGTTGGAAAGTGAAGGGGTTAATTTGCTGGGACTCAAAGAGAAGGAATGAGAAATCAATGGCTCTCAGGTAGAGAGAAATGTATCCACTCTTCCCTCCCTTGTGGACCTAATCTTTCCGAGATGCAGGCAGCTCATTACATCCCTCATGCAGTGGGCATGGGAGAGTGAGTAGCATGTGTCTAGTTTAGAATAATGAATAGCTTGGCAATTAATGTAGAGAAGATGAGTGCATCTTAATGTAGTTCTGGGAGTGGTTTGTTTTAATTTGGTCATAAGTCAAAAAGGGTAATCAGCAGACAAGGGTCTAAAGCTTGTAGTAGTGGCCCAGATAAAGAAAACAAACAAGAATGCAAAGCAGTGCAGAATAAAGGCAAGTTTGTTTGCATGGACATTATAGTCAGAGGAGTGTCTGGTTAGGTTTAGGTTGAAGTTTAGAAAATTGCATTAGTCTTAAAATTCTGGCAAAGTTAAAATTTGTGGTAGATGGAAGTACAGTACAACTGCTGTCGCACAGCCAGACAACATCTCACAAGCTACGTTTTGGTTATTAATTCAAGACTGGAAATTTGTTACCTTATTCTTGTTAAGAAAAAAAACAGGTTAGGCTTTAACAGACAATTTGTTGCCATTGCTTGAAACATAAAATTAC
The DNA here is from genome assembly GCF_021292245.1 of Micropterus dolomieu. Taxonomy (NCBI): domain Eukaryota; kingdom Metazoa; phylum Chordata; class Actinopteri; order Centrarchiformes; family Centrarchidae; genus Micropterus; species Micropterus dolomieu. The sequence continues at coordinate 34,458,676 of NC_060150.1, read as the reverse complement.
TTCTTAATTGTCAGGTACAGAGTGTTTAATTGTTCTAATACAGTAAGAGTAGGTCAGCAATGGTGGGAAACAGTGCAGACTTTCTGAATCTGAACCCATACAGGGACCAAATCACTGAGGCCATAGTGACCATGATCATTTACAGTAGGATGCTGAGAATATTTTGTAAGTAAACCAAAAACACCTTAAATATAAGGGAGGACTAAGCTTTGTGAGGGCTGAACAAGATACACAGACATAATGGCAAATTTACAGGGAACAGATAAGCAACAGTTAACGCTTGTTTAACAATGTTACACACAAAGACAACACCAAACATACATACATACAACAACATCATGTAGGAAATAGCAGTTTTGCTAATAGAGAACGACATCTTCGGCATAGAGGTCTATTTTTGCTTATATCGGCCCACCATTTTTCAATTTCTACTCCGAAGAGGTGAGAGAATAAAACTCTGTTTGGCACACAGAGTGGGAAACAAGAGACATCATTGGTTTGTACGGTGGCTAGTGGAATGTTAAGAAGCTTAAGCCAGGCAATAAAATACCGACCTAATTCAAATCAATGCAGAGTTTAAAAATTTAGCTCTTCTGCATCAAGAAGATTGAGAAGGTATGACTTTTGTATGACTAATGTTCGAGGCCTCTCTCTGATATTGAACAATGTGCTGTTTTAATTAATCCCTTGGTCTGTGTGAATAGTTTCTGGTAGGATGGAAGGCCAAGATTTTAGTAACGCATTGCTGGGGCAAAGACTAGAAGGCCTGTAATTCTCACAGTCAGGTAGATGTTTGTCACTGTCTTCCTACATGAGTCCTCACTGGCTGAAAAGGAACACGCAACTGTTAACAAAGAAGGAAGCTTATGCTTGCCTAGGAAAAGACTTTGCTGATGCTAATAAAGTGAGAGCATGTGTCGAATCAATGCTGTACCACTTTATGACAGCATTAATGTTATGGGTCTGTACCAGGCTCTGTTTAAAGCTTGAGTGACCCATATACTGCATGGTCTGTTGTAGCTTTTAGAGACATTCAATTGCACCGACTTTGGATTGTCTGGCAGAATGACTATTGTCAACGTGACCTGTGTAGAGGAGATAAACATATACACGTACACACGTCTTATTTATTCTATGGCCTGCCCACTCTCTTTCTGCCCTCTCTCTCCCTTGTCTCTCTCCACCCCATTTATCTTTGTCACTCTGCTGAGATGCCTGACGCCTGTTACTATCTGCCCGTCATTTATCTGTGTCCTTAGACTTCACAACATGTCTGTCTTTGTTGGATTAACACATGAAGCCCCCCTGTGTTTGTGTAAAAATTAGTGGCTTACCTGTTTTCTCAAAGAGGCTTCAACCTCTATGTGCTTGTGCCCTTTCTGTCATCAGAGTGTCAGACAGCATACTGGCGTGGACATTTCTCCGTAAAACCTGAAGTCTATCCGTTTGTGTGTGTATGTCATCTACGTCTCTCTGCAAAAAGGCTGGTTCATGTCCTGTATCTGACACATGCCGCACCCAGACTGACGCACCCTCTTTTTTCTCCCTTCCCCGCAGCCTTCAAAACCCTGCTGGAGGCAAGGCGTTCCGGGTGTTCGCAGTGATTTGACTGCCCCAGAGGGCGGCTTCACCAAACGGAAAGCGCACTTGGGCTGTTGAATAGGCAGCAATCAAGCCCCTGTTGTCAAACTCAATGACTGAAATGTTTCTGGCTTTGCTACACTCCAGGGGTTAGGGGTCGTCTCCATGACAGCGTAAACCCAGCAACAAAAACTTGACTCATACACAGTGGGAAACTGTTAGCACTCACTCGCATGGTGTTTTCATTTCATCATCTTTAGCAGGAAATTCTATGAACTGTAAATTTCTCGGAATATTTTGTTGTACATATTTGTTAATAGTCTTACACATGTTTTGTCTTTGTGCCATTACCTTGCCTTTTTAACAAATAGCTGTGTATGAATACTGATTATAGAGATCCTATGATATAAAACATTATAATGGCACTTAAGGACGAATATCATTTTTATTGTATTAAGTCTGGCACATTTTTACAGGTGCTTTGGAGAGGTTTTGTGTCATATTTTGTACTTGTTTAATGCTTGGGGAAAAAATAGTTATGCATTTATTTTTATATGATTATGCTTTATATCAATATGATTTATAAAGGATGCTGCTATGTGTTGTTTGTATTGTTATTGTAATTGCCAGTGTGATGGGTTTTGTTTGTTTGGTTATTTTTCCAGATAATGTGGTTCAGTTAAAACTCCCTGCAGGTCGGGAAGTACACTCATCCCTCAGAGTTGTCATTCTCTAAATGTAACCCATGTGCCCAAGTTCATCGTGCATCACATTTTATTGGATGTAGCTACCGCAGAGATGTTTTTCAGGTCATGTCTGTTCATCTCCCCTTGACACCGATAAACAGGAATATCACTATGCAACAGTTATTTCAAACAGTATGTAGAGAAATGGCGATTTTAAATCACTTGGCTACTGGTCACATTTTTACCAGCTCTCAGCCATCTTTCAAGCTGCGATCAATATAACGGGCAATTCATTGTATTTTTGTCACCGTCTCTCTGTGCATTATATATATTTTCCTACCTCAGGTTGTTAGGAAAAGTCAGTTTTGCAATAAAATATTACAACCACCACAGTTCTCTCTCACTCAAAGTTATTGTGATATTTCTCAGATGCTTTTGCAAAGGTTTTTACATTTGGTCTATATACACTTAAAAAACACATCTAGCTATTATATTATTATTGGGTTTTAGTAGCATAATCAATATCTAATGTTTTGCAATTCAACTTGCTTTTGAAACTAAAACATCTGCTTCAGAGCCACTGCCCAAATAAACTGCAATTCCATGAAATGCAAAATTTATCTTAGAAACTGATCTGAACTGATGTCTCCTTCAAACCTATGTTAGTTTTGGTTTTTCTGCTGTAAATCTGTGGTGGCTGTGGTGATAGGGCAGTGCTCCATATTTATTGCTATTCTTCAAGATTTCTCGTAATAAACATTATCGTAACACGGGCGCATGTTTACTTGTGCTGATTTATCCCAGCCTCAAGCACCACAGTGCCTCAGATTCATTTCACCTCAAGCACAGTCAAAGATAAATCTAGGATAAACATTTTGAAATTGCAGAGTTGGACAGGAAATGTTCTCTGAATGGTCTCCAAATGAAAAAGCTACACATAAGATATTTTAAAATGATCAAATATTGCCACTTTGAAACTGAGAATTCTTGTCCACAGAAGATTGTCAGTGGTCCTTGAACAGTTCATCTGATATGGGTCCTAATACCCTCAAAATAAAGCTGACATCTGCTCTAAAACCTCATCGGCAATGAGTCATTTCAAATTTGCTCTAACCCATTGGATAACAATGCATGCAGAGCCAAACACCAAAGATCGAAGTACCTCAAGGAGTAACTGAAGTGGTAGGTTTTGTGGGTTGGATGTGGGTTGGATGAAGACTGAACTCCAGTCCCCCCAGACTTCCAGATCCATTGCTCCACTTGGGGGAGAAGCCTGCGCTACTGACATGAAAGTCTCTCAGGATGTGTCACGCTCCTCCTCAATATCCACACCTATTATTCATTCAAACCTTGGATAGCGGAAGCATTTGATTTTTAATGTCCCAGCATTCTTCTTTGGGTCCGTCACCAGGCAGTAGAGTCGTCACTCTTCATTTGCTTCTGAGCAGCAATGGAGCGAAATGACCAATCCGTAATGGCTTCCACCATGTACATGTCCAAGAGTGTTATGCTGTCTGGAGGGATGCAATAGGTTGTGACTCAAGCTGCCAGTCTTTGTTATTCCCCAGACAAGTGTTACTAAATCTTACATGATGGGTTGAATATACAGCTAGTGGCTGAGTGACACTGATGTGACACAATATAAACACTGAGTTTTACAGGTGTATATGTGTGGTAATAGTAATTGCATATCTATCTGCAATGGCAGATTAAATTACAAATGTGGGCGAGAACATGCCACATACACACCAATCCTCACAACGTATGGAAAACAACTTTTTGGTCGTGAACCATGGGAAAAGTACCTGTCTGAGGTTGACTTCTGTTGCTGTTTTCACAGTTGCCCCAAAACACACACCCTGCATGAAAAACAACGTCATGTTCAAATACGTGTGGACGTGCGTGCTCACACATTTATGCAAGAACTCATTTATGCTTTGACACATCATGTTAGATCAAACCCAATCACTTGTGATTGGCTGAGCTCTGCAGGAGAAGGGGCTGCGGAGTGAGTGATAGGCCATCCATGTGCATGAGAGAAAAGAAAGGCATACATCAGACAGGTGTCAAAATTCACAGCAGGGTGTGGTGATAGGTGTCGTTTGGGGGTTCTGAAAAATGAAAGGAAAGAGGACGAGGAGGAGAGTGAACGGGGAGAAAGTAGGGGACAGAGGAAAGGGCAGAGAGATAACCTGAAGGCGAGAGAAAACAGCGTGAAGTTTTGATTCTCCTTCATGAGCAGCAGACTTTCTCATCTTTTCCTAACTTTTAGGGTTTAAAAATTTAAGTGCAGTAAACTTTGCCAGAAGCAGTTTTATAACATTGTTTGATCCCGTTAGTTAAACAAAATGCTGCACAACTTCAAATAATTAAGGGAGAGGCGCAACGCATGAGTTGATGGTGATAGATTGTTGTGTGCCTTCATTTGCGACCCACCAGACAGACGAGGGTACATTAGGAGCAAACCGACAGAGCGACAGCTATAGGTCCATTAGGACCAAGGAGAATGAGTGCCGTGAAGACAGATGGGATGAAAGACAAGCTTGCAGCTAGCGGGGTCTGCATGGTGCCACCAGTGTTTTCAGACTGTCGTTTAAAATAAGGAAGGCCATTAATAACCTCCTCACTGTGCTCTGCTCAGCTGCAGTCTGGCGCTTCTTGCAGAGCTAAATGTGGCGCTGCATGGCAGCAGACTGGCAGACTGTGTCAAAGAGACCATACACACCTGAGGAGAGGGAAAGAGAGAGAGGGGCAGGCAGACAGAGTTTGTATGTGCTTCTGCATTTGTTTGTGCTGTGTATGTATGTGTGTGTGTGTGTGTGTGTGTGTGTGTGTGCATGGGCTGTATATTTGGGTTTAATTGTATTTTTTCACTCGCTCACCTGTTTGTTTATGTGCTAGGTCTGCGCCGCCTATGCTACTATGGTTGGATGGGAATCAGATAGCAGTGATGCAGTCAGGGAAGCCGTCAGCACTGGGGTGAAAAGTTATGGTTGCCAGTGGTAATGACTGTGTTCCTTCTTGTCAAACCTTTACTTTGGCAGATGAACAAAACATAAAATTTGACAGGGAGTGGGTTTTTTCCCCTCAAGATCCAAAAATATTATATGTGCATAGCCACACTGAGTGTGTTTTTGCTAAGATGGAGTGGGTACTTTGGTAGAGAAAAAATAAGCTTTTCCTGAGTGGCAAGGTGACTCATATAATTATTGAGTTATTTTAGGCCTGTGTGCTTTTAAAACAACCCTCTGACAAATCTTAGACATTTGATTTATAATAACCATTCATTACCAACAGGCTCTCCTGTGACCAACCCACCCAACTACTTGACTGAAATTGAAAATCTTATGACATGCATTGAAATTAGTGATCATGTCCATTCAGTTGGGGAATTGCACTGGAATACCAGATATTCAAATTGACACTTTATATTGATACTGATGTGCCAACAATGGATAAAAATTTTGGGTCCAATATTTCTATGCAGACATGCAGAAAATGCAAAGGAATATGCTACGTGGTTACCTTATTGGACTGTTTAACTGAGGTGTAAGCAGTGTGACGTACAGTCCAACTATTGGTTAACTTCACGTGAATACTGGTATAATCTGTAATCTGTGCCTTAGTGGTGCACATCCTGGAACAAAATAGTGCCCTTGGAGAGTGCTGAGGTTACAGCAGCTACATGATGTCAACAACTCAGACTGTGTTGTACCCAGTTAATTGAATTGAGAAGTTAATAGATCAAACACTCACTCTTTTTTTTTTTTTTTTTACAGTCCAATACAAATAAATTAGGCTTTCCAAGAGAAAAGGGTTCATTTGTGTGATTGAAATTGAGACATGTGAACTTTTGGTCTTGCAAGATCATTTTGTTCATGTATAAACAGGTGAGTAGAAAACCACATTAAGAACATCTGGCAAAGTTACTCCTTCTAAATTACAAGGTACAAGGTTGTTTATTAGTCATTATACAGCACAAGGCTGCATAATGAAATGAAATTTGTAGTTCCTTTGTGCTACACAAACAACATAAGTATAGGCCTGTATTAAAATATGGTAACATATAAAATAAAATAAAACAATACAGATATTTATATACATTTATACATACATACATGCATACACCCCGCACATTCCACAAATGTTTGGGGGGTATACAGCAGCATGTAAACAGCTGCAACCAGATGATAATATGAAAGTTTCATCTCCACAACAAAACAGTCTGACATTTGGGAAACAGAGTCCATCTTGACTGAGTTTGTGCACCAAGCATAATCGATGTAAAACCACCTCCTCTCATCTTGCCGGAGTCTTGCGCTCACAGCTCAGAACATGGACCACCTGCCGAGTGCTTGATCCAGGATGTTGATGGGGCAGGTCTCTGTAACAATGTGGGCATAACAGTCTCTGAATTCCGTTGTTTGGTCAACATGAGTCCCATTTTGTCCAGACCGAATCTTTAGGTGCAGAATTAAGTCCAAGCTGGGCCAGCATGGCTCCTCACCGAACCCAATCCAAAAACCCCGTCTTCATCTTCCAATAAAGCTGGAAAAAACAGATAAAAAACAAAAGTGTAGCGAAGTTTGGATGAACTACCAGCTGCTGCTTCTACAAGCGCCACCGGTTGCCACAGCACTAAATTACTAAATTATACTAAATTATACTAAATAAAATAATGTGCATCTACATGTTGACATGTTAGCTATTGTGCTGTCTTCTCCCTCTTGTGCACGGGCATATCTTTATGCCCACAATGCTGAACATACATTCATCTTCAGTCATGACAGGCACGACTTCAGCCATATTCTTAAATGCTTAACTACCAAGGAAAACAACTGCATATCAGATGATTTACTGTCAACAATTTGCACATATAAGACAGCAACACAGACATTTGTTCCTATTTAAACGGGTGTTAGCGAAGGAGTATTATGTTCTTGAGGCAGATGTGGGCCACATGTAAAAGCCTTTCCTAAAACAAGCACTGTGGAATAAGGAAAGTTGTGCCTACGGTACCTCTCCAGGAGGGGTTGGCTGCCTCCCAGACTGCACTGCTGTTAGATCTGCCCTTCAGAATAAATAATGACAGGTCCACATCATCTGGACACTTAGAGAAACCAATTCATATCTCCTCTTTGAAGGATTACTGCTTGGACCAAATTTTAAACCCGCCAGTTATCTCCTGATAATTGATCACTGTTTCACAGCAGTCTTACTTATACAGCACTAAATGGACAGAAGCTTATCCTCCAGATGTGGGTCAGTTGAGATTGCATTAATAATACCAATAACAACACAACTATAGCTCAGGAATGTGGCATCAATCTTCACACACAAAGCCATGGATAATAGAGCGAATGGAGTGAGTTTCAAAGAACCCTGACTATCTGAGGCACAATCAGACAACCTGCGTGTAAAACAAAACACTTGTTTGCAAAGGAAAGGAAAATAAATGTTGAGAAAGAACTGGAAGAGAGTATAAGATGCCTGGCAAGACTACAAGGAACAGTCTGAAAAGCTACATACAGCTAGCTACATACAGTTGAGGGTACAATAAGGCCATGCAAGGCAGATGGGTGCACACACTCCTCTGCAGTCAGTTATAACACAAGAAAAAGGAAGTGGGAGAGCTTTGGGCCAAGGCCCAGGGGTAATGGAAGAAGAGTGCAGCATGAAAAATGAAAAAACTCATGAAAAAGTACAGTTCATAGTAAACTACATCAAAAGAAATCCCAGAATGAGTTTGTTTTCCAGTTTTTGTAAGTCAGCAAAAATGATTCCTTTTGTAGCCTGCCTGCAACACATGGTCCAGCAGACAGACTTATGAGCATTGGGCGATATACCAAACACAATTCGATGACAGAAGTGTTCAGTGCTAGTGTATTTATATTGGGATCATGGTCAGGGAGCATAGAGTGCAAAATATAAAGAGCTGCGACGAATCAGGCGCCGGCGATGGGCCGCAAAATCATGGAGGAGGACGTCCCTGGACTCTGACGTCATCACTGACCTTTCGTGTATTTACAGAGGAGGTTTGATTTCCACTCTTTTTCCATGCTCACACATGAGCCGTTGTGAAGAGGGCCATGGAGGTAAAAGAGTAGCTTTGTCCCGAACTGGACGGTGAGCACTGGAGTCATGTGCTTCTGCCAATCCCAAAGAAGGGCCCACAAGCCACGGCCATTGAGAAAAGCACAGGCATCACCTGTTTTATATTAAATCTGTCAGATTAAATAAGGAAAGCAATAACCCACGGCTCTCAAGGTGCAGTTTTAGACACATTTAACCCTCTGATCAAGACTGTTTTCAAACTGGGTTGAGGGACAGGACAGGCACCTTCTTGAATTTTTATATGACATCATATGAAATGAAATGATGAAGATGTCCTCTTCTGTATTTCAAACACAAAGCATCTTGGTGTCTATTTGTGGTAATGCAACGTATTTTCATTTAAAATGAATATGACAAATCACTTGCACTGTAGCTGACTTGAGTTTTGATTTTGTGCAGCAAGATAAGCCTTCTGTCACATAGCTTATATGTTGTCCATCCATCCCCTGAGCAAGTATAGAGAGCTCATAATCATACATTTGAAACATGGAAGATTTCAACAGCCCTTCCAAAGTACTCCCCCTAACACAGCAGACAATATTGCCCTCTACAGGGCATACATATTAGTCATGCTTGTCTGTCTGCTCTTTTTTTGTGTTGCTGTGATGAGTTAAAGAGACACAGCACCACATGTGTTGATGAATGTATATTACAGTGTTTAGAGGATCAGGGCCTGTAGGGTGGCACACAGTGAAGTGGGAGATTGTCCTCCACACTGAAGACCCTGGATTACACCCTCTTGATTTAGCACCTGCCATGCTGGGGTATCCTTTAGCATGAATGCCTGCTAGCTTTATGTCCGGTCTTCTGTAGTCAACACATGACTTTCGACCTCACTGTGGAGGGCGCAAGAGAAAGAGAGTAATGAAGACAGTGATGAAGTCAACAAATCAAAAGTAGTATTTAAAAGAGGTGACAAAAACTAAGGGCATCAACAACAAACATGATGTTAGTCTTATAACTTCAAATGAATGCATTGACGACAAAAATAATAATGTTTTAACAATTTGGTATTGATTTTAGAAAATGATTATGAAGACTAGTCATAATAATAACTCCAAAAGACCTGATATGAGTGAATCCCAGAAAAATGGGAGCTAAGTGGCTCTGAGTATGAAAGGCGATTAAAATGAATGGGGTGATGATGGGGCATTGGAAAGACACATGACTTTGGTGTGGTAGATCCGGGTTCAGTTTCCCACTGTGACACACCAATGTGTGACTGAGCAAGACACTTAACGCCTAGTTCGCCAGAGGCTTGCGACCTCTGACATATACAGCAATTGTAGTCGCTAAATGAATAATGTAATGTAATGAATGAATAACTGGGTGGCATGAAAGAAGAAGGAGAAAAAACAGGGATCTCATCACTCTTGTGGGAGTGGAGGGAGGCACCCATTGTGCTCTATCTTCCACAAGGAGCTGAACGTGATGAACTGTGGATTCTGCATCCCCCCTGACGTTTTACGTGAGAAATGCCACAGCAGCACAACACCTACGTCTCCAGAGATCCAGCCCAGGGTTCAGCCTCACCGTGACACAAGACAGACTCCAATTTAGGACACAAGAACTGGGTCAAACCAGCAGGAGGTATAGCCTTTCCCTGAGAATGATCCATTCCTTTTCTATTCATTGCACTCTTGCCTCTCTTCTTCCTATTTACCCCCTCTGCTTTACCCTCATCTGTCTGCAACTCTTTCCTGCTCCCCTCCCCACTCTCCTCACAATTCTTCCTCCCCCATTACCATAATGATCATTAGTGTACCTACATAGTCAACTTCTAAAGCTCTGACTCATGCGCTCATTTACATTTACAATTATAAATCTTCCGCAAATGCAAATGTACACATAATCTCATTTTAGATGCCCACAATTTAAAACGGACAGTCATGAAAGGTGTATCATTAACATTACCTTGCAAAGTAATTTTCACAAGAAGACTCATCCTCGCGTCTTCTGATAACATATTTTTGGCATTGCGAGGGACCCTTGTAACGGGCTTATACGCTCTACTCGTACACTCATCTGCGATTGAAGAAGGGGACCCTCTCGAATCGACCACTCTCATGACTCACCTTCTAGAGAAGGACAGAGAGGCCCTCCAACCACTTCTACTTCTAACTGTTATGGAGTAAATCACAAACATGTCGTGGCCTGATCCCTTGGGATTGCATACAACCTTAGCTGTCCCATATTGTGTGACTAACCAATGTCCTTCTTGGATGGCCAAGGACCAACTGAGTCCAGAACAGCCCACACCTTTTATTCTGAGAAATGGGCTTTCTCTCTCTCTCTCTCTCTCTCTCTCGCTCTCTCTCCACCTAGCCTTTTTTACTCCAGGCATTGACATTTAATCAAACCCAAATCCCATTGTGCCTATTAAGACATCAGGCAGATACGGGTTGCTGTAAAAAGCTCGAGTACAGGAACCCGGAGCGCAACATTACCATAACTCTGCCTGTGTGATCTCTATTTCCTCTCCTCCGCCCACATGTATAAATGCTTACCAGGCAAACAGCTAAGCATGGAGAGTCATTTCTGTGTCTTGCTCTTCCACTCATTCTCCCCGCTTATCTTTTTAGAATGTGTTAATTATTTAGCTGTGCTTGTGAATGTTTGCCAAATAACATTGAGAAAAACTAAGCATCTAAGGCAAGTTTAATATTTCAGCAGACCATCAAAAACCACAGAAAGTTTGCTTTCACCTCGACTGTGACTAAATAAACAATTCAGGGGTGCTTTTTTTGGGATGCTTAAATGCTTTAATGGATGGTATGGTTTCTCTGTGAGCTCAGTCTTCCCAGTATTAATCATCACAGACGTGAAGGGACTTGGATACGTGATGCGGAACATCTATGAAAAATGGTGATGATTATGAGGTCAATACCTGATAAATTGCCATATTGGACAAGAGTTGTTCTCTACAGCTCAGCAGATATTGGCTGCTTTACTCGTGACCTTGACAGAGGTCTCTCTCTGCTTTTGAGTGACTCTCAACACATCTGACCCTGCTGGCAGCCGTTCATGTATGCCACGGCCATATGCTGGTCTTTGTGGCGGCCTCTCTACCTGCCCGCCAACCGAGGCCAGGCTGATTGTTGGCCTTGTATCACGGCAGGCAATTACTTCCCCAAAACTAGGACAGTTCTTGGTAATGACAGTCACCAGAGCACAATGTTTAGCGCAATGAAAAGACATTGTTGCTGTCAGCATTGTTTTCTTAGAGAGAGGATGACGAGGCAGTGGGAATGGAACGGGGCCATGTTGTACAAAGAGGATTATAAAGACAAAACAACTTTCACAAGTCTGAAATTTGAGGCCACTTCCAGGGAGACATGAAGACTATCAAAGTCAAGCTGTGTGTTGGAAGGGTGGCAGCTTGATGTTCTGTGCGCCCTTGTGAATGTGATGAACAGGACGGAAAACACAGACGTTGAGTTTTTACCTCTGGACTCAAAAGCTGACACTTGACAGAAAAGCAATTCTCAAAGTGGCACCCATCTATGTGCACAGTACAAAGCCCCCCACTCCCCACCCCCCTCTTTCTCAGCAGAGGACATTTTCTTTCAGTGCAACACAACAAATAAATAAATTACTATGAGCAATGGGATAATTGTGTAGAGCAAGAGAAGATTGGCTGCCCTGGAATACTTGTGTCCTCATTTATAAAACGAAATCTTTTGATACTTCCACACTACCACACTAATCTACGGTGGCTTCTTGTTGTTAGATTGAATCTATCAAGAGGTATTCTGGAAGTGAAAGACTTTGATCTCCACTTAAACATACAGTTGTTTATATAACTCTGTTACATAAGTCATCTCTCTCCTCCACGTTTTAATCAACATAAGTAATGGCAGCCCCTCGTATCAATATACCTGAGCCATCTGCTCCTTAATACCATGGATTTTACTCTGCTGTTGCACAACCGGAGCTACGCCTCTCACTACATCCTGATCAGGATTACAGCTTTGGCAGGGATCAAAATTTGTTTCTGTGCTTTTATTTTTGGAGCTTTTTGATTGCCAATCTGCAGCATTGTATCTCCACTACGCAAGCTGCGGGCGGTGGTTGTACGCTTTGCTTTGTTGTATACAATTTATTTGATCCTTTAACAGGGTCCTGAACTATCTGTTTTTATTATTCACCAAATCAAACGACATCAGTTCAAGGCCACCTAATAATGGCAAAACAAGGTGCTCACACACTAACAGTCTCAAATTGTATATCCTTATTAGCAGGCTGTCCGGTGAAAAATATGTAAATTATATTCATCCTCAGACAGGTAATAACCAAAATCCAAGGTACAAAGTGTGTTGCAAATTAGTCTGAACACTAAGCTCTGTTGCACATTTGCATATTTTCTTTGAACATAGTGTTTGGGGAAAAAAGGGGGAGGCCAGAATTTGAATGGTTACTTTAAAAGTTACATAAAAATTCACAAACTAAAGTGGACTTACTACACATCGAGTGTTATAATGATCAAGGGGAGCTCCTTGATCTTGAGCACTGATTAAAGTCATCGAAAGGATGAATGATCACAAGTGCCCAAATTCTTTTGTCACTTTCTTAATCTACTTACTGACTAATTGTTTCAGCTCAAAACACATGAACATAAGAATGAAGTGAATAACACTGTCACTGTGCGTCATTAATTCTCTCTTAATAAACCAACCTCTCTATAGTAATATACTGTATATCATTTAAAACTACCAACTTCTTCAATTACTGATAATTATAGAATTTCTCAAACTATTTGCATAAACCTAAAAATTTATATTTCTGTTAGTTGAAATCTTTTTAAAAAAAATTTATGTAGCACCTACCTACCCAATTTAGTAGCCGCTGCTCCCACTAACATTACGGGATAATGCTAAATGCTAAAACATAGCATCACAGTGCCACAAGTAGATATAAGTCATAAAGTCAGCAACACGCACATGTAATGACAGATATGGAGCAATATCTATCTAAGAATCAACATTAGCCACCAAAAGGAACTGGACACACCAGACCAAGTATGCTAAGGCTCAAAAATCAAAAACCCTGAGGGCATCAACTTTTCATTGGTAAGAGGAAGAATGTGTTTTTTCTTTGTTCAAAGGTTAAATCTAAATGTATTAAATAGGCCTATGTATTATGGTCACTTCGATGAATGCAGTCAGTTCAACTCTTCTTTTTAATTTTGTCTTTAACACATAGGCTACTGTAAAGCTATAATTTAGCAGCCACTGCGCCCACTACAGTGACCATTATAGGACAAAGCTAAATGCTAAAACATGGCACCAGAGTACCACAGGTAGTTAAGAGTCATAAAGTCAGCCAAGATGCTCTTGTAATGACAGATATGGAGCAGTATCTATCTAAGAATTGCAAGAATTAGCTAATATTAGCCACCAAAAGCAACTGGACACACCAGACCAAGTGGACCAAAGCTCAAAAATCAAAATCCCTGGGGGTATTAAATTGAGAAAGGATGTGTTTTGGCTTGTAAAATCAACTTTTGTAAATATTTTTAATATGTTGTCATTTCATTCCAGAGATGCGTCCATGATATTATGACTGAGCTCATTCCAGTATGACTTTTTTATCCTTTATTTCTTGTAAACATCTCTTACAATATGACTAATCAGTTTTAAAAAAAACAGTCAACCAAGAGACTGTCGCTGAATGCAACCCTTAACAGACTGTCATAATAATAATAATAATAGAATAATAACAATAGCACAGAAAAAAACATCTCCAAGTATTTTTGTGTTAAGTGGTGGCTTGATATCGAAAAAAAATAAATAAATAAAAATCCGTCACCCCGCCCCCCTTGAATTAAAGATACCCCCGCCCACCGTCGGCAGCAGTTATCCTTCAC
>NC_060150.1:34444090-34444409 GCF_021292245.1 Micropterus dolomieu | reverse complement strand
TGAATTAAAGACCCCCCCCCCCCCCGTCGGCAGCAGTTATCCTTCCCCCCCCCCCCCCCCGCCACTCGTTCGGGGATGGTGTGGTCCAGGAAGCGCGCCTCTCCTCTGCTATCCTCACCGGCTCAGCTGACGAATGGTATCTCCCTCCTCTCCCGGATGGATCGCGCCACCGCTGAAGCCGGGCAGCCTGAGCGTTGACACAGGAGCAGGTTGCCCACCGCTCGCTCTCCCGCCAGTGGATGTCACACCGACCGAAGCCTCAAGTAATAGATTTCTATACCCCCCCCCCCCCCCCCCCCCCCCCCCCCCCCCCCCACAA
>NC_060150.1:34406985-34444070 GCF_021292245.1 Micropterus dolomieu | reverse complement strand
TTTCTATACCCCCGCCCCCGCCCCCCCCCACCCCCCCCAAAAAAAGGGGTCACTTTATTGAATTGTTTCACCTCGGGCAGGAAGCTACCCGCTTCCCCTCACCATGGCTTCCAACTTCAACGACATAGTCAAACAGGGATACGTGAGGATACGGAGTAAGAAACTGGGGGTGAGTAGGCTACTGTTGCACTTGCTGTGTAGCGCGATGCTGGAGGAAAGGAGGAAGGAGGAGGTGGTGGTTGTGCAGGAGGAGGAGGAAGAGGAGTTCCAGTTGTTTCAGGGACGGCTGGATTAAGAAAGAGGCTTTAATTGCTCCATAGGCAGCCGTCCTGCTGTGAGCTCTTCAAGAGGAAAAACAGATTAGAGCAGCACGAACTGCGGCCAAGTTTCTCTCAGTGCATTGTGCAAAACAAAAAAACAACAAAAAACAACAAAACACTTCTGCACATACTGAGATTTTGGCAAAGTCTAGATGATTGACAGCTGCTGTCATGTGCAGATCTCCCCTCAGCCTGAACCTTTGTTTTTGCTTTGTAGCCTGTGGCTTTATTTTCATTGAGAAAGTTAGGCTACATCTTGTTTTCTGACTGTGTCAGAGTTTAGGCAGATGGCACATCTTTTCAACCAGAGCTGTAGTTAAAGAAAAAAAAGGGGGCAGAAAGAGGTACAAACTGCTATAGTAAATAGCTAATTGTATTATGTTGCACAGACCACACCAGAGCATACTGAGTCTAATAAGGTGACTCACAATTGAGCACCACAGGCTATTATAAGTCTCTTTATTGCAGTGCATATTAACACCATGTTTATGGATTCTAGGAAGGACAACATAATAGCAAATCTGGGAATGTCGTTTATCACTGTACAAATTGCCTGGAAGTCAGCCTGTTATCAGTACTGTACTTTAACTCTCTTTCGGCCATGATGAATTAATCACAGTACTGAAAAGTCTCAATGAAACCAACTGATTGGGTGTGATGACAGCCCTTCAATGCCTTGATTATGGATTTACTTTGAGCAAGGAGGGAGGGAAAAAATGGCTTGACTGCTTAAATTGAAATGGAATGATATATTTTCAATTACGGGTGCCTTATTTTCTGACTCATAAAGCCATCTGCTTTTGTTCATACTTCCAGCTCATTACTCTAGAGCGGGCACACTCCCTCTCTTGTGATAAAGTGTGATGATGGAGGCTAATGATGTCTGCCTCCTCACATCATCACCTGGCTTCATCAAAGCTATTCTGCTTTTGTTTGCCGCTACCGAGTCTATCTGTGATTACTCTTAAAGAGTGATTGTTTTTGAGTAAGAGAAACCTTTGCTGGTATAACAAATGAAAGAGCAAGACATTTGTAGTTGTTAACATGCAAATGAGCCTGCTCACATGCAGTTGGCTCAGTTTATTTACTTCTTGTATTATTGCTATTAGCTAGGTGCATTCGGAAAAAAAGAGTGTGTGTGTGTGTGTGTGTGTGTGTGTGTGTGTGTGTGTGTGTGTGTGTGTGAGGGGGGAGCCTATGACTTTGCAAAGCAAGTGAGGATCGTGTGCCGTGTTGGCTGTGCTCGTGGTATGGATGCCATATCGCTGCCAGCTCCACATCTCATCCTGCTGTTTGTGGAGAAAAGCAGTTTGTGTCCCGATCGCCCACTCCCTCAGCCCTCCACCGCACGCTGCTGTTTCATCATAGAAAAGCCATGCTGCGATGGCCTCAGAGGACCCCGGTGTGGGTAGATAGAAAGCATTTATCCATCCACACTAGGGTTAGTTATTCCAGGCCAATTCTCATTCTGAATCAGTTAGAAGAAAAAACAACAACGAAATGCAGCAGGAATGGGTATCTGTATGCCTGAATCAACAGGTACTGTGATCTTTTTCTGTGGGGAAAAAAAAACACCTCATCAGTGCTAAGTGGCGTAATTTCAAGTGTTTTGTGTTGTGTTTTGAGAGAGATGAAAATCCAAATGTGTGACGGAAACACACATGCGTGGGCTGTCTGGAAAGATACACATCTGTGTGGAGAGGAATAATACTTGGAGTTGGCTAAAATCCAAAAAAGTGTTAATTTGCAGCCTGATCCCAAACATCAAATTTAAATTTATTATTTTTATTTTTACAGTTTTTGATGAGTCAACAGCTCAATCATGTGTACGGCTGAAGAGAGACTTTAGGCGTCATAATCCTGATACATTGTACATTGATTTAGTAACATGGACAGGGAGACGCACTAGCCTCTTTGCTTCTTAGGATTCCTCGTCACTAAAATGCACCCTGTAGCGAGGGCTGCTGGGTATTGTTTGAAATGTTTCAGTACTTTCTGATATGATCCCTGATTTTCATTATTGGTTCTAAAACAAAACTTCTTTGACCCCTTCCTTTAAGACATATAAGATTTTTTGAGAAAGAAAAGATTATTTTTATTATTGATTACTTTTTTTAAATGCATGGATTAAATGTTTGGGCTATACACTACTTTATTAGTCATATACAATATAGCCTAATGATTCATTTAAACAACAAAGAAATGATTAATTTTGTTCTTATAATATTTTAATATATATTTTTTGATTTAATCTCCCAATGAAATAATGTGCTGTTTGCTTTTGCATATTTAAAAACACAGAGACAGGAAGGGACTTGTTGCAGATATTGATTGGCATTTACAGTAGCCAATAGCGCTGAATGTGCGTTATGCCCCACGCTTTCAGTGAGTAAACAATACGGCCAGACCAGGACTGAACACAGCCTCCGAAACCGACAGAGGCCAATTTTGACGATAGGGAATAACGTTACAAGACCAAGGTTTTCTTCCTGGGTTGGACTGTTTGCACCCCGGGGCTGACTCAGCTAATAAAGGACAGCTAGCAGCACTGCTAACCGAGCTAACTAGCTACAGACACAGACACATACAGTTAGCGGTTTAGCAAAAAGTAAAGGTATCTGTCCATCAGCAAACTCTGTAAATCATCTTGGTACTATATTCCCTGTCTGTCTCTGTGTTCTGTCCCGTCATGCCGTGTTTACTGGGAGCGCCGCTCACTGATGTTATCCTGGCCTGAAAACCTCCAGTGCTTGAGTAGAGGTGTAATGTTAAACACAAATCACTCCCCAAGTGCTCCGAGCTCCCAGTCCAGGCTGATTCAGATGACCACTAGGCTAACTGAGCTAATTATAACAGCAGTTCCCCTTCGAGGGAACTTGAAATGCGTCGGTGACGACACTATGGGAACCCCTCTGGGCGTGGCAGGGCTGAATTATGAATGAAACTACTCCAATCCTATTGGTGTTGCTAGAACAGTAGCGTGTGACGCCGGCACACAGGAAACATTAGCTTCTTTCTATTCAGCAGGCACTCTGAGTATGTTTGGAAGCTCCACTATCGAGAACGTTGTTGTCTTACCTGGAAGTCCTGACGAAGCAGTAGAGACCATGTCTGGTAATCAGTTCCGACAATGTGTTTTTCCATGCCCACGCTACATCGCGGCTGGGAAGACTCATGAGATGTGTGTTTCCTGTCTGGGGATGTCGCACGCCCAGGCAGCTCTCGAGGGGGCTGCCTGCGGCCATGGCGAGGCCTGGTCCCTGAGGGTGCTGAGGTCTCGTGCGGCTCTCTTTTTGGAAGACGGTCGGATGCGCTCTCACTGTGGCTCAGGCCCCGCGGTTGCTGAGGCGTTGTGGCGGCTACGGTCATGGGGATCGCAGTGTGATATCTCCGAGGGCGTCGGCACGGCTGAGGCCTTTTTCCGGTCCTCGTCTGCTGACTCCGCCTCCTCTCTTCCCCGTTCGGGAGCCCATTTCTCGGCTTCTCCCGCCCGAGGTATGAGTCTGGAGAGGCTTGCACAGTCTGATTCTGAGGAGCTAGACGTGCTTAGCATCATGGAGGATGAGTTCCGGGAGCCGGGCCGACGTCATCAGTCCGCGCCCAGCTATGAGAGGCGGGGCAGGAGCCGCGGGCCGGCAGTAACCTCAATGAGCATTTCTGCAGCCTGAGCGCCACCCCAGCGTCGATCCTTGCCATTTCTTTCCTGCCAGACCAAGAGAAAAAAAAATAAAAATAAGCTGCTCTGCACGGCTGACTGCGTCTCCTCTGCTGGACTACAGCAGCGTGACAGAAACTAAGCAGCACGGCTTTGGAACGATGCCTCGGGTGGAGGAAGCGCTCGCGAGCTATCTTTCTCCCACCCTCGCTTCATTCCTTCAGACACCGGCGCTCCCCACCAAGCCGTGTCGGACGACATCCGCTTTGGTGGGCAAGGCCTACATTGCAGCGGGTCGAGCTGGTGCAAGCCTGCACACTATGGCCATCTTGCAGGCGTACCAGGCCAATCTTCTCAAAGACTGTGACCTAGGGGGAGGTCCCTCTGAGGAGGACCTGACTGAGCTCCGTAGAGCTACGGACTTAACACTCTGCCCACAGACGGCCCGTTCCATGGGCCGCTCCATGGCAGCATTGGTGGCTACGGAGCGCCATCTGTGGCTCAACCTCTCGGGCATCCAGGGGAAGGAGAAGGCTTTTCTCCTGGATGTGCCCCTCTCTCCTACTGGCCTGTTTGGTGAGGCAGTGGATGCTGTCGTCAGCAGGTTTAAGCTCGCTAAAACGCAGGGAGAGGCGTTTGAGCAATATCTCCCCCAGCTGAAGAGAGACGAGTTCAGCCCTCGTCTAACTCCTACCGCCGGAGCCAGAAGCGAAGCGTCGCTTCCCTTAGTCCCCCTCAACAAACCTGGGATGCGAGGCGGTGCTCTCGCCCACAGCCCCCCGAGAAGACGGGTCTGAGGACCGTCATTCAGTCTCGGCGGGCTCGGGGAAAGAGGTCTTGAGGTTTCGAGTAGGGGGGCTCAACGACGATGCGGGCCCACCTGTCTCCCGCACGCGTCGAGTCCATTTTGTCGTCAGTGACCAGAGTGCAGTTAGGCCGCGCCATCACTGTGAAACACTTTCAGAGGGTGTTGGGTCTCCTGGCAGCAGCGTCCAGTATAAATACCTGGACTACTGCACATGAGAGCCCTGCAGTGGTGGCTAAAATCCAAGGGATTCTCCCCGAGGGGAAATCCGCTCCGTCTGATACGGGTTACGAGCAGGTGCCTTCGTTCCCTGTCTGTATGGAGGAAATCTTGGTTCCTGTCCCAAGGGCCCGTGTTGGGAGCAATCTGTCGCCGAACAATTATTTCGACAGACGCCTCACTCACGGGATGGGGCATGGTCATGGACGGCCACATTGTGAGAGGCTCCTGGCAGGAGCATCATTTCTCCTGGCACATAAATTGCCTGGAAATGTCGGCGGTATTCAGAGCTCTGAGGAGTTTCCTGCCCGCCCTCCGCGGTCGCCACGTCCTTGTCAGAATTGACAATACGGCAGTGGTGGCCTATTTTAATCACCGGGGGGGTCTGTGCTCACGCCCGTTATGCAAACTGGCACATCAGATCCTCCTGTGGTCCCAGCAGAGACTGCTGTCCCTCAGAGCAATGTACGTCCCTGGGACCCAGAATCAGGGAGCAGACCTGCTGTCGAGACAGGGGCTGAGGCCCGGGGAATGGAGACTCCACCCCGAGGTGGTGGAGTTATTATGCGAAAAGTTCGGCCCCATAGACGTGGACTTGTTTGCGTCTTGAGAGACTACGCACTGTCCCCTGTGGTTCTCCCTCTCGCTGGATGCCATGGTGCAGACGTGGCAGAGGCTGCGTCTGTACGCTTTTCTGGAGCGGGTCCGTCAGGACGGCGTCAGCCTACTACTAGTACCCCCGTTTTGGCTGGCATGAGTGTGGTTCTCGGATTTAATATCGCTCCTGGAGGGCCCGCCCTGGCAGGTCCCTCTGAGGAGAGACCTGCTGTCCCAGGCGGAGGGCCGGATCTTCGCAGGGGCGTCGCTCCAGGATTTGTGTGACGCGGCTGGCTGGGCCCCCCCTCACACTTTCATCCGGTTTTACAGTCTGGACCTTCCTTCTGCACCCAGCACCCGTGCGCTCTCCTCCTAGTCGTGCCGTCAGGTTCTGCACGCTGGGGGCAGGCGGGGTTTCGGCGCGGCCTAAGTGGGTATCTCGTTCCCATAGTGTCGTCACCGACGCAGTTCGAGTTCGCTCGAAGGGGAACGTCTCGGGTTACGTATGTAACCCTTGTTCCCCGAGAAGGGGAACGAGACACTGCGTCGGTCCGCCACACCTCACCCAGCCTGGAGTGCCTTGCTTCATAGAAAAGGGCTAATGTATCCTGTGTGCGGGCGTGCTTATATACGCCTCCGGTTACGCCGTCACACGCTACCGTTCTAGCAACACCAATAAGATTGGAGTAGTTTCATTCAATAATTCATAATCCTCAATCTACTAATTAACTTAAGTTGCGTTTCGACCAAAAGAACTATACCCCGAAACTAGGAACTCACTCACTGGAACTCACTGCGTTTCCACCGAAGGGACCAGGGTCTAAATTTATTTCTAGGGTCTTTATTTTACCACCCAAAAAGTACCTGCTTGGGGGTAGTATCGAAAGTACTTTGGGGGGTCGGGGATTGCCTTGCAGTGAATTTCTGAATGGGAGAGTAGAGGCTACTGGCTTTAAATCGAGCGTGTCGGCTATTTTTCTACTCCTCTCTTGTTGACCGTTGTTTGCAAACCAATAAATCACAATCAACAGCCAGATAGCACACAAGTCTCGCTGATCGCCTGAGATCGTACGTCGGCATTAAATGTATTGCTTGGAAACAGCAGCAAGTGTGCAGCGGTGTGTTTACAGCGAACAGCTGATGGAGTTACGCTAAATACTGGATCCGAAGTTGTCGTCTTAAGTTTTCATCAGTCAGGAAGTTTTTACACAGAGCCGAAGTCTGTCTCCTCTTATCCAAAACAAGCGGAACAGCTGATTACAATAATAAAGCTCGTTAAAAAAATCACGTTCCTCTGACGCTCAGGCTACACAGGCGTGAGTCTGGCCAGCTGATCTTCAGCTCTTGTCGGCTGGAAATGTTTTAATAACCTTACATTTTTGTGTTGCTTTCTCTCACTCGTACAACAATTTTCCCTAAATCCAAAACACAATTACTGTGAGTCAAACAAGTAAACAATATGACAAAAACCATCCAGTAGAACTGCAGCGATTATTTTCATTACAGATGAATCTGCTGATTCTTTTCATGATTGATTGATTCATTGTTTACTTTGTAAAATGTCTGGAAATTTTGCCAAAGCCCAGCTTCAGATCTTGTTTTGCTAGTCAACAGTGTGAAAGTCAGATATATTCACTTTACTATCACAGGAGAAGAAGAAAAGCACCAAGACCCCACAGTGGGGAAGCTGGATCCAGACAATAGATCAGAATAATTACACATTAACTTTTTGTTAAATCGACTAATCGTTTCAGCTTTCAGTTTTCTGAGACTTTTTGCTGGGCTATCCAGGGCTGCAGACACATTTCAGATAGGTACCAACTAAAGTACTGAGGTTCAAGACCGGGCCCTACCTGTCAGAGTAACTGGCTGTACCTTCTCAGCTGGTGTTTTAGGCCAGAAAGTTCCTGGGTGTTTTCCTCCTCATGTGATGATTTTTTTTAATGTTTTCTTTTTTGTGTGCTTTAAAGGTCTCTCAAATATCACATATCAAGACTTTGCATCACAGTTGACCTTCTAATGCTCCCGCCTCTGTCTCTATTGTATTGCTGTGCCTTTTTGAAATGTATTATACATAATTTTTCATTAGAAAAGCAGTACAGTCCAATGGTTCTCTTTATGCGATATGTGTTAAAGTGGCCACACACAACAGCTTCGGCTGAGCTCATCAGCATCCGTCAGTGTGATTGGCTCATTTTCAAACCCCATCATGTGTGAAGGTTGAGGCCACGAGGTCAGGTCTGTGTTCTGCCGAGTAATCAAAATTACCAACCGGGGCACTTTCTCTTCTGTTTTTTCTCTTTTTCCTCGGACCTTTGTTTTCTCTTTCCACCAACAAGAAAGGCAACGATTTCCTACATTAGCCAACTTCTTTGTCTCTTTTTTGGCTGAGGAGACAAGGGTGCAGTGTTCTTGAATGCACAAGTAGTCTTTTCTCCCCTTTCCTTTCTCACAATCCCCTCCTCTTCCTCACCTCTCCACCCAACCCCTCCTCCTCTGCCCACATCTCACCTGTACTCCCCACACTCTCTGATCTCTTCTCCTCTATTTTATCTCCATCTCTTTTCTTCCCCTTTATCTGGCCATCTACCTCACCTCCTGCCCCCTTTCTCTCTCACCTTTCTCTCCTTCACTGGTTTTGCAGACAGCTGAGAGACTGAGCACAAAAGCATCCTATTCATCACCCCACGCTGCACCCTCCATAACCCCAACAGGCTATTCCCCCCGACACTGTGCAAAGGCAGACGCACACACACACATGCACACAAAACTCGGTTGGTTCGCCATTGAAGAATTGGCACACACATGCACCCGACAAACAAGTAAACAATCTGCTGCCAGAGAACAGTGTGTGGATTCTCAATTAATTTTAATCCTGTGGCTTTGTACCATACAGTATTTTTTTCAACTACATGGAGACAAACTAAATGCTCACAGGAGCCAAAAAAAAACTAACGAGTGTCTCTGCACAGAGAAAACACATCATATCTGCAAGTGTCTAAGAAACAGCAGTAGTGATATTGCCATCACCCACGCAGTTCTTCCTTTCTCCCTCCCGGGGTGAAAAAAAAACAGCTGATGCTATCAACGGGATGGACTCCTCTTGACGAGCTGAATAACATGACCTTTGAGTAATTTGTGTGTCAGCCTCAGCCTCCCAGGTACACATTTCCCAGGTTAAGGATCACTGTGGTAAAGAGAAAAGGTCAGCTGTTGAATATTTCTCCCCGTCTGCGTCTGTCCAACTTAACAAAAAAATGGTCAATTTAAGTTTGCTGCAGGTGAGTCTGCCTGCCATTCAGCCTCTCCATTCACAAACATGGTGTGACACTTCAAAGGAGCTGTAGATCAGATGTTGGCTTCGAGGTAGATATGTAATATTTTACGAGACCCCAGAGCGCTTCACACATAGACTTCACACTTAAATAGCTTCTTGTTAAAATGATATTTCCTACCACAGTAACACCACAGTATTATTACCCATAGCAATAATACCTGCAATAAACTCAACGTTAAATTGTTTTACATAAAAACAAATGTGCAGTAACAACAGGGGCAGAAGAAAAAGAAGGATTTTACTTCATTCCAGTTATTTAAAGTGGTTATAACTAACATTTGTATATTAACAATAGCTCTAGCTCTAAAAAACCCACTGTGCACCAAACAGCAGACATACAAAGTTAGCATTTAGCTGGTGAAGTGGATTTAGCAGATCTTTATCATTACACACATTTGATCAAGTGTTATATAAAGATATTGGTGATAGCCGCTTTAAAAATCAGATGACAGTCATATTTATGAAGGCTAGACCACCTTACCTTGTATTCTCCCAGATTTTGGTGCCCAATAGCAGACCAAATCCCCAAATTCCCCTTCCAGCTCACTGTTGATATTTTGAAACTGAGACAGTGAGCTGTGTTGATTTTTTAAAGCACCAACAGTGAGCTAGAATACATTTTGGAGATTCAGAGGTGCTGTTGAACATCCTAAAATCAGGGGGTGTGCCATTGTGCTGGACAGCAACTGGTTTAACTTCTGCCTGATCTTCTTTAAATTCAAGCTCAAGTTAAAATATAACTTTCTGAAACATATACATATAATTTATATATAATAAACAATAATGTAATTCGTAATAGTAAGAATAAAATTGAAAGGGGAAAAGTTGTACTCTGTCATCTAAGTGCAGTTATGAGAGC
Organism: Micropterus dolomieu; assembly: GCF_021292245.1. Lineage (NCBI taxonomy): Eukaryota > Metazoa > Chordata > Actinopteri > Centrarchiformes > Centrarchidae > Micropterus > Micropterus dolomieu. The sequence goes on along the minus strand of NC_060150.1, from coordinate 34,434,278 downwards.
GCCTTGGTCAAACCAGGAAATGTCAAAGCAAAAAAACCTATTAAAAATGCATTACGTCCGGTCCAGAATGAGGAGTGAAAATACAATCAGCCAAAAGTACGGATGTAAACAAATAATCAGTAAACCAATAATCGGAGCTGCAGACTGAGAGTTTAAGTAATTCATCATCCAAACACAAAGATATCATTTGCAAGAAGATGGTTTACTCTCCTGTTTATAGACTCACAGAAGTGATGCAGGGTTTTAAAATTACTTTTTCTACCAGTGAACCATTTTGCAATCTTCGGCATGCATACAGTTTGTTTAGGGGAAAATAACCCTTCTGTATTGTAAGGACTGAAAAAACAAGTGACAACTACTGTGGCTGAGTAGTTATTGGATTCTTACCACCTTTAGTCGTGTAGGAAGGTTTGAGGGAAGTTTAAGTGGCCGCAATACAGCAGACAGTAAGGAATACTGGTAATTCGTTGTGAGTATTTGAACACATTATATGGTGTAATACTCCTACCAGCTATACTGGCTCTGTGGTTAGACACTAATTGTGAATGTTTACTCATGAGATAAATGTGAAATTCATACATTTTTCCATCTTTGCTCTACTGGGGAAGAAATGAGGTTCTGTATGTAAATAGTACAGTTGGAAAACGAATTCAATTTTGAGCTGAAAAGAAAGCTATTTTGATAGATAGATCGATCAATTGTTTTAGCAAACGCACCAAACACTCTCGGGTTTCAGCTTCTCAAATGTGAAGATCCACTGTTTTTCTTTTGTTTGATATCAACAACTGAGTTTTAGAGACTTGGTCGGACAACACAATCAATTTGAAGAGATCGCCTGGTGCCGAAGGAAAATGAAATGAGCATTTAGTCACAATCTTGACAGACTAAACGATCCATTTAATAAGTGATGAATAGAAATAATAATTGCAACATACATTTAGCTGACACTTTTATCCAAAGTGACTTACAAGGTCGCACGCCTCTGGAGCAACTAGGGGTTAAGTGTCTTGCTCAGGGACACATTGGTGGGTGTTACGGTGGGGAATTGAACCAAGGTCTCTCACACCAAAGGCAAGTTTCTTATCCACTACGCCATCACCACCCCCTGGCAGATTAATGAAAATTATCATTAGTTTTCATCATCATTTTGACTGTTAAATTGCATGTACCTGTACACCAAATATATATACATTTATCCATTCACGTATATACATTTTGTCGTAAATTTGAGGCCTGCAGTACACAACTTTCAAGACTTTTAATTGTAATTAAAGGTAATCCACCACAAAGTGACTTCTCAGAGGGGATGCCTCAACTTGGACTCCAACTATTTAGAAAGATTTCATCTGTAGAAAGAAAAAAACGAGACCTTTGATACCACTGAGTCTGGTGCTAAGCTTGCAGTTTCCAGTGGACCGATAAAGACATTAATGGTGCAGATAAAACATTTTCTAGCCATTAAATATGAAGACAAAATCAGGAGTTATTACTCTTAAAGTACTTTTCTGGACCCCATGGTGCTCTCCTCCCATCTCTGTCTACAGATAAAACAATTATTAAACTGTGTTATCCCTCTTTTGTCTCACTCAGCTGTTTTTGACCTACAAGTGGGTATTTGTGCTCAGTGACCAGTGGCCTTTATACGTGGATGGCATGTATTGTGATGGTGTGTGGGTATGTTCCCCCTTTTGTTGGCGCACAAGCACCCACCAAAGCAGAAGCAAAGCAGCGGAGAACAATGTGTCTATTGTCCAAGATGGCACAGCCATTTAAGATAGGATCTTGCCACTTTCATGCACTCACTATTAACAATGACAGGCTGTCCAAAATAGTGGACATCAAGAGAGTTTTCACCCCATGAACTGTACTTGTCAGTGGAGCGTAGAAAAGATAGTCAGTTATGTTAGACTGGTAGCAACTGAGACTTTCGAACAACATGGATATATGTGACTTGGCGTCATGAAAAAAAATCAGATTTTATCAATAAGCAAATTATTAGATTCGTACATACAGTGGCCACAATTAGCTGTGCTCTCCACTCCGGCTTTCTGATTGCCAAATAGAAATTGAAACTGTAGCAGATTGAGGATTTTTAACATGCCCAGTTTTGTTTATGATTTTATTTGTGCCTTGTGGGTGCATGTAGCCTACTTTTCAGCTCCTCTTGTGATAGATGTTTTCAGACTTGGTGCATTAATTCACAGACATGCAGGGCTATGCATTGTGTGGTCATTTCCTTTGGTTTTCATCAGCTTCCTCCATCAGACAAAGACCTGAAGACGAATTACCAGCTCTTATTGGCTCTGATGAATTGTGTGTCTAGCAGGATATGGGAACAACAGCCCAACAGTCGTTATTCACAGTGAAAAATGTGCCTCTATTATATAGCCGCTTTCATAAATAAATCTCTGCCGGGACTCCACTTCACATCCATTTCACATCATTGATTCCCGTTGTTCCTAATTATCAGAGAAGCTTTTTGTCATGAACAGGGACAAGTGTTGTTATTAGTAGTTAGTAATGTCTGAAACCCAATTCATTAAGTATTGCACCATAAAAAGACTTGGGGTTAATAATGCTCCATTGTATCAACACTCTTTTCTTGCCCTCACTCATAGCCATGCATTCAAAACACCAGACAGGACCATACTTTCAATACTTTTGTTTCCGTCTCTTCTGTCTTGCTTCTGTCTCACTGCCTGAAATCCATCCACAAACACGTTACACCAGGCTGTCCCTGTCCGTAACTACATTGTGTTCCCAATGTTTTCTAATGAGCTGCTTTGTAAAGTGCAAAGTTCTCTAATCCTATTTGGGGGAGAAGTCACAGCTCAGTAGAAGAAGACTCTCTTCATGGCTGTTTAATATTTCCAATCCCCACAGACCCTGCACCCTGACAACAGACTAGACATACATTAAGCAAAAGGAGAACAACCATATTATCCAAGAAATTTTCATTCTGGCATTCTGATTTGTATATTTAGTAAAGAGAACATTACAGCACATATAGTGAGCTTGAATTGCAGAATTTGCCCGATATCAGCTGGTATTGGCTGTACGGATAAGTGGTTGACGATGAGTGAGTGAGAGTGAATCGCATCGATTTATATGTTTGAGTGATTGCTCATAACGATGAACCCAAAGAGAGTTATCACCTGACTTTAGTTCATCTCAGCTCTATTGAGCTTTACAGCGACTCTCAGCTCATTGTTTTGGTTTTACAGGCTGTAAATTTACTGTTTTGGTTGACTCTCGCCACCCTCATCATTTTTGGCCAGAAAAGACAGCAGATTTTAGCAAAGAAAACTCAAAAAACTGTACGCTATCTGCCCAGTGCTAAACAATATACAGACAAAGTTAGCAAGTCGCTCATGCACGAAATTGCCACAAGGGACCAGGGGGACAAAAATTGTCATCCATAATATCAAGCTCAAGCTCAGTCGGGTGGAGGCAGTGGTCATTGTACTAAGCGTAGTGGCATACCACAAAATAAACAAAAGAAGACAATACTGAATGCTCGTGGAATGGAGACAACAGAGGCAAAGATACAGACAGATAGAAAGCACTCTGATAAGATGAGGGTTTGAGGTTAGCGCCAAGACATTGTATTACTCAACATCGTTGGCAGAATGTCGCGTGTTGTATTCAGTAAGTTCATTTTTCAGTTGGTCTGGCTGAGAAAAACAAGTATTGGTACAACTTGGCTAGCAGCCAGCTTTCAAACCAAACCAAAGACAGAGCTTAATGGAGAGTTAATTGGCCTTTCATTCAGCAGGTGACAAGAAACACGTTTAAATAAATGCTAATGTTGCTCTGTATCTGCAGAATGTGTAAATAGGCAACTGTATGCCTGTTTGCTGTATCAACTTAAAAGGCGATAATATGTTAGTGTCTTTACAGCTTGTTTCTGGTGCCCCAAGTGGACCACAACTTCATTGCAGATTTAAACATGCGTACAATATTATAAATTGTAACAAAAAAGCTAACATATATATGAAAAACTAATTATATAAAACAAAAGACAGACTTGTTTTGTAATTTCATCTCTGTAGAAATGAAAAGGCAACAGTGAGCAGGTTCAGTACAGTTTACCGTGATATATGAATTGCCTATTTTATCCAAAATGAATTTAAAATGAAAGTCTATTAGCTTAGTAGTACCACTTTCTTTCACATCAGTAAGTAGTTATTTAGGACATACCGTTTCTATTTCAGACTATTTCAATGCTATCTGTGATGTGATGTCATAGAGATTTTTGCTTTCCTGACAATGAACTGAAGACAGACTATTGAATATTTATTCAGGCTATTAAATGTTACATTTCGGCAATGTGACAGTCAACAAATTGGATATTTCTGTTCGCTGGATATTTGTTGTCAATTATTTTTCAAGGCTGATACTCTATCTTGTACAGTATTCTAATAGTGTTGACTCACAGTTGAATTAATTCCCTCGGTTGTGTTAGCTGCGTGATTTTGAAAGTTGAGTGTTTTTTGCTCCGTATTCAAGTCCATCTGATCCACATATTTCACCTCCCACGCAGGGCTAGGGCTTTACAGTTCTCTGTGGGACCGTACTGCTACGTTGTGCAGATACACTGGAGACTCACCTACACCAGGCCTAGAGGAATCTATCATAGCTCCATTAACACTTCTGTTTCATCCTCTTCTCCTCGCCTTCCTCCCCTCATTAATCAACAGACCAGCCCTCGGGGCTCTACTCTGCAGCTAAGCTTATTTTCAGTTTGTGTGCCTCTGTGTGTGTGTGTGTAAATGCATGGGTGTTTTTTATGTGCGCATATGTGATAAAAAATGTCCAGAACAGTTTTCTTTCTGTATGAATGAGAAACATCCATCAGAGATTGCCTCAAATGTCGTTATCAGCATGTATAGTTCTGCGATAAAAGTCTCATACTGTTTCCTAACTCAATTGAGTCATGATGATAATCTCCAGAGAAATTGTATCAAATCAGGTCTTCTGAGATGAGTTGTCATTTCAAAAGGGGACCAAATGAAGTTATTCTTGGGGGAGAAACAGTCCCACCTACCTTTTTTTATATTTGAATCACGTTCTATAATGAGTTCTTTTCCTGCTGTTACCTTTCATCAGCCTGCTTGCCAAGCACATTCAGTACAGTGTGCAGCCAAAGATAGCCTCAGCTGTGAGTCTACGTGTGTTAAGGGGCTTGTCTTTGTGTTCTTAATTTACTCAGTGTGATGCATAAGTAAACATTATTATGGTCTTGCTAAAAAAAAGAATACAATATTACACCTGATCGGCTTTAAATGCAAGCAAATAGCCTTGTAGGATAATGTAAATTTCCCGTAGCTGTTGCATAAACAAGGCTTTTTTATGTGGCACTAATTGTTAAGCACTGTATTATTAATGTGCTGTTTAAAAAAACTCCCCAAAAAACCTTGACCTTGCAGTCTTGTGAAAGTGGAAGAAAAAAAAGCGGTTCATGTCACCTGTCTGCGTGGGAGCTCTGTTTGTTTGTGTTTGTTTGGAGATGTGTTTGTACACTCCGCTCTCCTTCCCTCCCCTTCTTCCTTCCCAGGGGAGTTCTTTTAATAGTAAGGAGGTGACAGTTTACCTCTCACTGAGCACCGGGGTGACAGTTTGGTACTTGCCCAACTTGGCATGAAACGCTACAGCTGACTCGCTTACAACGCACGCAGAGCCGTCTGCTTTTTTGAATTCGCACTCCATTCTAATGAGCCGAAATGACCTCAAGTGTTAGGCCAAGGCAATCTGATCCCCTTTCTATTAAACAGCTTTTAATATTTCCCCAAGAATTATTGTTCAGGGAATGAATTTTGGATAAGGTCTGCCAAGGGAAATGGAGCACACAATAGTAGCCTTGGCAGTGGCGCATTGAGCGGATCATTTAAAGGTCATAATGAAGAAAATAATGGCCCTTAAGAGTCATAAAACAATGAAAACATGAGGTTATGGACAAAGTTTTTGAGGGAAATATATAATAGAAGACTGAGGACTTAATATGGCAAACTTTTGACCCATCATGAATCATAAGAATGGCAGCAGATCAGGACATTGTAATTTCACAAAAGGGAGTTTGAAGTGGAGAGCACACATTGGAGGTCAACATTAACCAGTGTCACCCCAACTCACACACACACACACATCTTCCGTCCCTCTTATGTTCCCAGTTGTTCGCTTGCATTTCAGAGCAGTGTCTGTTGGGGCAAAGCGATAATTGCATTCCTCAATGATTTCATGCTGCGACACACAGTGACACCGAATCATAGCTCACTTATTCCAAGGGAGTGTGTTCTTTGGGAGGAAATGAGACAAAAACAATATGACCAATTCCACCAGACCCCGTTCCCCGACAGAGAAGTGCACTTCTTCCACATTTTGGCCTCCTTTTCTCTCTCTCTCTCTCACACGCACACACACACACACACAGGCGTGTGTTTACTCCCGAGCGTCCTCTTTGATTTGCAGACAAAAATGTGGCTGAGTCAAGTTAGTTACAGCGAGCACAAATCTCTCTCTTTCTTGTTGTGAGGGAATAGTTGTTGCAGACACAGAGCCCGCTGCTTTCCCAGCTAACCATATCAGAGAAGCAGCCTGAACATCACTGAGCGAGTGCAACTATAGAATTAATCCTCGAGGGGGGTGGGGGGGGTGGGCGAAGTGGGTGACTGCACCAATGCATGAGGATTACTGCTTTTAGGGCTTCTGATGAAATTCAAATAACAAACGCTTGCACAAAGTGTCCTGGAAAACACCCTGCGCTCTTTCATAATATCCTGCTAAACATGCAGATATTTGCCGGGGGGCCGCACGGTGTGTCCGTCCCTCATTCAATTTCACAGTCTTTGTTGACATGATAATCAAGTGGTCAGCTGCAATCAATGGTAATTAAGCTAGTCAATTGCTGGTGTTGCATCATGGTTGTGGGCAAGAGCTCCTTTCATCCTCTTGCTTTATATTCTCATCCCACAAGAGGCTAGTCGGTCACTTCTGAGGCACTGTATTTGGTTTCCATGGAACAGCCCCTCTCACCTGTCGGCTGCCCTAGATGCAAATTTTGCTGGAAGCCGCTGGCGCGGCGAGCATCAGCATATTAAAGTGATGAAATAAGGCTTTGCCCACATTACAGCTCCACCTAAATGGAGTTTTCTGCTTTTCCTCTCCATTTATGGATTTGGTGCAGGTTTAGCATTCAGCCTGGCTCGAGGATACACATGGCGGACAACTCATTCCAGTCTTGTTTAAAGAAAGTAACACTGCTCCGTATTGTTGCTCTCTGTCTACGGTGGTCTCACTATGCTTGTCAGCGAGGGTATTCTGCCATAGTCAAATCCTTCTTTGTCTGCGTGTTATTGTCCGTGGATGAGGAATGGTTTAAAGAGCAGGCAATTGTTATAATGATGACTTAAAGCAAAACTGCCCTGTGTGTAAAAAAAAAAAAAAAAAAAAAAGTTTTACACATGCATGGCGAGTCTGCCTGTCTACCTTCTTTGTCTGCGTGTTATTGTCCGTGGATGAGGAATGGTTTAAAGAGCAGGCAATTGTTATAATGATGACTTAAAGCAAAACTGCCCTGCTGTAAAAAAAAAAAAAAAAAAAAAAGTTTTACACATGCATGGCGAGTCCACCGCTGCGTTGCATATACTGTAGCCGACAGTGCTTGCCAACCTCGGTGTCACTGGAATCAATAGCGGCTAAAATATATGATGGAATAACTTTGCTGCACTGAAGTAAGCAACATTATAAAACTGTGTTGGTAGATTATCGGATTGTGATTGCAGTATAGTCCTTTGTCCTCATCCTGTGTTTTCTTACCGTAAGAAAATAAAATCCTCTCTTACTCCTCTTCGCTCCTCACACCTGAGAATGAAACTTCAATATTAACCTACATCTCCTTCAGAATAATTTGGCTGCTATTTTTGTACTGTACTTGAAAAAAAAGGCCCTGCTAGAGCGGCTGCGATGGCCGGATCCACACAGTGTGTGACATTTTAACTAGTGTTTTCCAGCTCAAGGCTGCGTCGCCCAGCTTGGGCCAAACATATCCCTTGTCTCTCCCACAGTAATAAGAAACAACAGGGGAAAGACTTTCCCCTGCACTCAACTATGTTATTTGCATGATTATTGGAAGCAGGGTGTGGCACAAACAGACTCAGTTTGTAGCTTTCCAAGGTTTGAAAAGCAACAGTTTTTATGCAGTTTTCCCTGGTATTTGGGGGAAGAGGGATTCTTATGAATGATGCAGCAAAAAGCATTCATCATGATCTACCCTCAATGCTCTGACCACAAGTCCTATTTAAAAGCATACTTTATCATGAAGCCTAATAGAGAGCTGCAGCCAAGTCAGCCTATTCCGACACTCTACTTTTTCAACAGCTGCTCTCACCGCCTCATGATCAGTTTCACTTGTCCAGCCTTTCATCTTGAGCGGACTTTCTTTCTTTTGGCCTCTTATTTTTGTTTCTCTCTTTCACCCTCTCTTGTAATTTTCATCCTTCCTGGCTTTCTCTCAGTCCCTCAATGGCCCTCCTTTTATTTCCGTCCGTTACATGGTCCTTTTCATACCACCTGCCCTTGCAGTCTCTGTCATATTGGCTAGAGGGACCCTTTGCTTTTTGGGGGCGAGGAATCAGCTGGAATCTGTTGTCCTTCATATTTCATGCCACATTGTGACAGAGATCCAGTTTTCAAGCCACAAATACGCCTGCGTGTAATGCCACCCGCTCACAGCCGAGGCCTTCAAGTGAAAATAGGGGTTACTAATACTATGATATTACATTTCTGGACCGGTTTGGCTCATGAATGTTTGATGAGAATGCCCAATCATGCATAGACACAAGGAAGAGATGAGGAATGGGAGAGGAGAAATTTAGAAGAGAGAGGGTGACAACAGAAGGGCAGGAGGAGAGACAGAGACGAATCAGGCTTGGATAGAAAGTGAGGACGGGGAGCGTGTGTGTGTGTTTGGGATGGAGTGGGGGGAGTGATTACTTGCTGCTGAGGTAGCACTGCATTACACACGAGGATTTGGAATGGCCCAGATAAAGTAATCTATGATTAACTGGGGCGCGGCTGGCTCGCCACCCTGCCAACAGCTGTAGTCAGGGGCGAATTATAAAATTATGGTATGTCAAAACATTTTAGATGCGGCGGGAAATATATCTCGTGGAGGGGGATATGCATCAAGTCAAAGGTGACAGCCTGCGGCTCGGGAAGAGAACATCGGTGCCATTAAGACAAATGTCAGTTGTCGTCTTATTTGGAGAATTGTTGACATGGCGGAACAATCCTGGGCAGATTTGTTTTTAGGGGGGGCTGGGGTCATAGCTGGCGGAGTGATCGCCGCAGTGATTGCTGTAACAACTGTCCGACTTGATAACAAATCAAATTATAAAGATGGACACCGTGGCACAGACCCCGCCGCCGTCTGAAATTGATTGCCAGCACCAGGAGGCGATATTGCCGGGCTTGGTCTGTCATAGTCCATCAGCCGTCATTATCACCGGGGGAACATTAAACCTTATGCAGAGCTGAATGAGGAGGAAGACTTCATCCCCATTACTGCCAGGAGTTTGACAGAAAAAAAACAGACAGGTAGAACTATGCTGTATCAGATGGTTGTTTTCTTTGTGGTTAAAAGGATAAAAATGCATTTCTTATGCTCAGAACCCTGTTAGAATTGCTCAGTATTCTACATGCTAAGTACCAGCTGAATCCGGTCTGTTATCATCACGTCGAGTGTTGCCGAACTACCTTGATTGAAGTGCTCTCATATCTTGCATTGCCAGCGACTGCAGCGGTAATCAACTTTTAAACCATAGTTTCTAGGACACATGAATCATCAAGAGGCTACAAACCCTTCCCACATTTCGATTTGGAAGAAGTGTGTTCGCGCCTCTGAGGTATTACGATTGGGCTTCAATGTTCACTAGTGCTCATGAGAATTTAACAGGTGGCTATTTTTACTCTGCCATTAGTCATTTACCTGAAGTGGGCTGTCATTGGAAATCATTTTCATGTCTGTAGACAGTTCCTCAGTTCATCCAAATGACAAGTGATTTTTGCCTGTGGGGGAAATAGGGCCTATATTTTATTGAGAGGCGAGACAGTTCTTTAATAATGCCTGGAGTTTGAGAATGCTCCCTGAAGGGGATGGATTTTGTGTTTAAGGCCACTTACAGGTAAATGACTAAGGCTTCAAAGATGGCTCATTACTGAGGTGCATGAGGTGTCTGACTTCCTAAATTCCCTACCAGACTTCTCAGTCATGGTTTTACACGCTCTTTTGTCTGACAATGCCACCTGTCAGGAACCCATTTTTAACTTTAAGGCATTTGTTGCTACATTAAATGTCACTACACCATAAAGCAAAGTTATTTTATATGTAGACAAATGTGTTCGCAGTTTCCTTTTGACCTTTTTATAAGAGCCCATCAAACAGTCTTCTTCCATCTATCTGTGATCATACTTTGGCTCTAATCCTTCTTCTAGCCCCCTTGAACAGCGGTCTCAGTGTGGTTGTCGTAGTAGAGCTGGTGTTGATGAACAACGCTGCACCTTGCCAAGTGCCTCCTGAAGTGTTTTGCCTTGCCACAGACAGATCTCCCTAAAAGTGAAGGGATTGCCCTTGAAATGTTCTCTCCAGCTCGTTGCCTTTGCCGCTGCCTATTTTACACACCGCCTTGCTATGTGTGGCGATGTACTCATTGTTTTTTGATAGTGTGGAATCATATAGAGATGCATTTCAGAGCCAAAGAAAGATTATCTTATTCATATCTAGCACAATGTTTCGCAATGTTTTCAACCCTGCTGACTTCTTCTTGTTTTTTTAGCATTGCAGGTTGAATACAAAATGGATTTCATACATTTTTTGTGTAACAGCCTACACAAAACACATCATGATGACAAAATGAAAACATGCTCTTGGAAGATTTGGTATTTTTTCCCATTCAAATTTACACATTTGCTCAAGGTCAGTCAAATTGAATGGGTAGTGCAGGTGAAAACCAATTTTAAAGCAATTCCATTATACATATTTTCAGTGGAATTAAAATTCTGCCTTTTCTCTGGGCCACTCTACAACCATTTCAGTGTTGATTTCACTTGATGCTGGAAGTCATCATAATCAAAGATCTTGAGCAGGTTCTTGTCAACAGTTTGCTTCCATTAATTTCCTTTGTCCTGACAAGTCCTTCAGTTTCTACAACTGTTGTCACCCCCACTGTGCTTCATGTAAAAGCGCTTACATGGATTATGAGCTTAGCCTTGCCTTTTTCTGGATTCAGAGGTTTTGCATGAGCACTGAAGAAATCGGCCTTTGTTTCATCTGACCATCTGAATGTTTTGCTCCTTCACATGTCACAAGCAAACTTTTGGCATGTTGTCACATGCCTCTTTTCAGAAGCGGCTTCCTTCTGGCCACGCAAACACACCGGATTTGACTCGTGCTTTACTGATTGTTGTCCCACTACCAACTCCAGACGCTGAGGACAGTACACATGGACGCTGCAGACTCACGCTACGTAACGTTGCTATTACATGATCAGCATCTTAAACCCCTAGGCCACTTGGATGCCATGTGTTTTAAATTATTTAAGGTGCACTCCGGTGTAGTGTATAAATTATTTTATAACCTTCCAGGGCACAGCCAGAGATCTGATATCAGAACTTACATTTACATACATTTTGGATGTCTATTTGTACAGTAATACACTATACTATAATACTTAGCAACCTACACACTGTACAGTATATTGTGGCTGCAGAAACTCTCAAGTGCTACAATGCTAATACAATTTGCTGGCACACTTTCCCGAATTGCAGTGGTTAAACAAAACATCACAATATGTGATGATAAAACATGCTTTTGACCTGCACCATCATGATTCATAAAGAAAATGTTTTCTTCTGAATGATGCCCACTCAGAGGAACAAGTCAAAAGTTAAACTCAATTCAGCACTAAGACATTTGAAAGGTTAATATTGTATTACTGCATTAATTCACATACAAAAAGACAAATAGGCCATTTAAAACCGTAGAGAGAAGGCAAAGGAATTTTATTTGTTTTCCTCGCATTCAGTTCTGGTTTTGGACCATTTACTTATTAATGAAGAGGCAAGAGATACACATGCACACACACACACACACACACACACGCACACTCACACACACTCACGCCACCCACAATCGTGGGCAACTTGTGTTGAAAAAATTATTTTCTTTAATAAATCATTCTAAGATTGTGTTAATGAAGTGTTAAATTTTAATGACCCAGTCTCGTTTGGATTCCGGTGGCCCCATGGGTTCATCCCACCTCCCAGAATTTAAATGAATGCACAATAAAATTACTTCTTTAAATCTTGAGTCTTCTCATTTGTTGTGATCCTCATGACCTGCGGAATTTTGCTGTTCACCCAAAGTACCATTTCGACCAGAGGATCAAATGAATTATTCTGTCTTCAACAGAGTTACATATTGAGACTACCTTTCACCTGTCACTGTGGAGAAGTGCTCAGATGTTGGTAATAATGTGCGTATGTGTGCGTGTTTCCAAGCTGGTATGTGTTGAGTGAGGGGTGTGTATGTGCAGATGAGACAACCTTCTCTGACTAACTTTTAATTACAAGCCTTCCAATCATTAATCAGACTCTGAGACTGAGACCTGCCAATCAAACCTATGGGAAAAGTGTCATGTTTAGTCTCTAAGAGGGCACATGCTGAAAAGCTGCTTAACACAGGCAGAAAAGACGCATGGTGATTGGACCTGCAGTAGAGTTCAAAAAATTTAATTCAGAATTTGATGTATATGACTTTCTACTTACCATGAGCTAATATCAGAGTCACTGTGACTCCAGATCAGTTAATGACATCCATGCCAGATTGAGGAGCTTGTGCCAGCAAACTTAGTTTTGGCACTACTTGATCTAAGTGCTAATTTTGAAACAGTTCATCATGAATTTGTTTTAAATACGGAAGACTGAGTCTCCTACCCAAGTGTGTTTTTTTTATTGTTTTTTTTTTAACCCAAGTATTTTTTTTCAATAGATGATTATTTCTCGTACCCCCTGGTGGAGTCATGAAACTGAGCATCTCTTTCGATATGCTGATGACATACTGCTTTATGTGTCTCCTGATGACACAGGACCAGTTGATGTTGTTGATCTTTAGATGTATTTTAGTGCATGGATGTCACAAAACCTTTACAGGTTCAAAGTGAGCTGTTATACACTCTAAGGTTTTGAGAGAGAAACCGGCCATGACATTCAATTCTTTTCAGACTTAGCCCTTTAAAAACCAAAACATTGTGACAATTTTTCTCCCTGAGTGACACAAAGAGACAAAGTCATACTTTTCTAATGCTCTCTCATCTGGTCTGCCCAGATGTTAGTACTGTTGTATTTTTGTCCTCACTTTGGTCTATATCTCCGAGTTATCATCCATTAATTTCATTGGGAACAACAAGCATCTTAGCTGAAAAATTCTGTAAAAAACTATAGTTCCCCGGGGTTGTCCGATACTACTTACTGAGTTCTACCCCTAAAAGTCAGTGTACTGTCACGGTCAGTACAAAGCTGGATTGATAAATTGTGAGTAATGTTTGGAGTAGACGTGCCAACATGTAGTAATATAACTTGTAATTCAAATATTCAAGGCTCAAAGACCTAACATTAAACAAATGCAACCAATCACATGACATTGTGGATGAGTTGCAGGGGCAATCAGAATCACAGAGGCTGTGGAAACAAGGTTGGCTGGCCAGCCTCTGCACGCTGCAGCAATCAAAGCCAAAGGCAGCGTTGCTTTTTGGTCACAAGCCTGCCAGTTTGCCTATGTAGACATGCCAAATGCAGTTTTGTTTGTAGTTACTTTATACATGGGGTGTTCTTTTCCAAACTCTGTGTAGTAAAAGCTTTGCCATGCCTACTTTGTGTAATTGACCAAATGCATACCACAAGGTGGGTGGAGGTGGAACTGCTTTTACGCAATAGTAATCAGAGGACAACTCAAAGCAAAATGAATCTGTTATCACCAGAACGGTCCTCCTCTTCCCTTTTCTGGAACTGACGAGTTGGTTTTCAGTGCCAAGCAGCGTATTCTATGCTGTTTTGGCATTAAATACATTGCACCAAACCAGCAGAGAGTCTAGTTCACGTCTGTGTAATTACAATCAGTGCAAGAGTGTCTCTGAATAAGACCCACCAGCAGCCCGAGAATAGGCCTTCCTTGACAAAGCATTGACAACTGTGGAACAGGCAAAATTAAGCCCTCTCCATTCATACCCCCTAGTTCTTATTATGCACAAGCTATCTCACTGAGCTTGCTTTTGTGCTGGTATAATTACTTAATCGGAGCACTCCTAGGGTGAATTACTTTGTGTGCTGCAAGCAGGCAGCATTGCTTTGACTCAAGCTCCTAAAGGGAAAATGAGGCTAGCTTTAATTTTACTGTTTAAAAGTCGGAAATGTGATAATGGCCATTGTCAAAAGGAATTCACATGTATGCTTGTGTTTCCGTCAGGACTGCAGTTTTGTTTTATTTTTATGGGCATAATTATGGAAATAAATACAGTATGTTCCATTTTGAGTAAGATTTTATCACCCCTTTGTTTCCTTACCTCTTAAAAGCATTTTATGGGCGGTGTAGAGAATGATCCACAGTGCATTAGAGAGTGTGTAGTGTAATGTTTTGTGTTGTTTGCTGTTTATAATAGGCCTGGGCAACACTTAACTAGAATGGAGGCCCATCAAGGCAGACCGATAAGGACCTAGGGATCCACTCTCGTCAATTACTGCAAAGTGCCAAGTTCAACTCAGTGGGCCTTTTATGAAGTACACCAGCTGAGTAAACAAATGAATCGTACATCCATGGTTCCGCAACACAACCATGCGGCTCAGGGCAATCATACATCAGACAGAGTGATAGCGGCTGTCTCCACAAGGAAATAGAAGGGTCCGACTATTAAAGATAGGCAACCACATAGGGCTCATAAGCCATTAGCCATCACGCTCATTCTGCCTCTCAACTGCACTGTTCTGTCCGTATCAGATGGAATAATATTAAGTTATTCGTATTGCTCCGCAGAGACGTTGCTGTCCAAAGTGTATGTAGAAACTGTTTAAAAACCCATTGGATTAGCGGAAAAATGCATTGTATCAAAGCAGAAAACAGGGCAGGTCTTCTTGATAGTTACATGGTTTGTGCAGGGCCACTAAGATACAATATATGGTGTTACAGTGACAAATGTACAATGTTCAAACATAGAACTAAGAAATCTTGTATTCTTTAGTGGTTTTATGTGTTCATGTAAGTGTGTATATCTGTATGCGTCCATGTGTGTCCCTTTTCATTATGTAACCTTGAAATAGCCCGATATACAACATGCTGTATTTGTGTCATCTTCAGCTGGTGGATGGGCCGGACTGTGGCTCAGTAATCAATACAATGTACAGTAATCTTATGCACCAGAGAGAGAGAAAGAGGAGACAGACACACAAACAGTTTGTGTGCGTTTGTCTGTGTGAGTGTGCGTGCACAAGAAAGAGAAACTGACTATGTGGTCCGCAGCCTTTCGTAGATGGAATTACTCCAGGTTGCAACTAAGTTGTTAAGCTCGTACTGCAGAGGGCAGTTAGTTCAAAGCTCTTGGGAACACAACTGACTTGGTGAATTTGAAATGTTTTTTAACACTTTGCTCTAATTTCAGTTCTGAACAATATCCACATATTCTGAAATGCAGTTTAATGCCTGCAGTTGCGGCCCATACTTGCCCTATCACTAATAAATAAACTAGTGAATTCACTGAGAAATTGGGAAATAAATGAATAAATGAATCATTGAATGAATAACGTATCCAGAATATGAGATATTAATTAATAACTAAAAAAAACAGTAAATAAATTAAAAGAATTTTTACTAACCCACATTCATTCCTAGCTAAATATTTTGACAAATTAAATATATATTTCCCTTGTGTACTTTTTAATTTTAATAATCCTTTAGTATGTGCTGGAAGGCACTCATGATGGGTGTGGCTTTAAGTTTTAAGACTCAGGGGGCTGGTGAGGATTCTGCTATTGACACTTTCAGGAAATTAAACCGAATTCTCGACCAATAATTCCTCCATGCAACAACAACAACAACAACAAAAACATTAACTGGTGAGAGACAGTATAAGGCATGCTGGCTAGCATGATGTTATTGCTTTACCTTGGATGTTAGATATCCATTTGTCTCCTCTGTCAAACATAACAGCTTGAAACTTTACTGCATTTTGAAGTGCATTATGGAATAATTTGCACTTTACAACAGATTTACTTTAGTGACTAGCTCATGATCTCTATATCGAAGCATAACAAAATGACTGTTGTGTATACTCAGTGTTCATTGTGGTTTATTGTATTATTCTTTCTATTGTTTATTATGTTGTTCTTTTTTGTATTTGACCTCTATAAAGACCTGCCGGGGACTACAGATAAAAATTAGTCTTCTGGCTAAATCTGGCCCATTTCCATGGATGCAACATCTGAAGTGTTCATTAATGTGCTCTGTCCCCTTTTAAATAAATAAATGAATGAATCTTCCTTAAAGTCCCAGTCTGCCACGTGGACCGTTGAGACCAAACAGCTATTTTAGGCGGGGTTGGGGTTGCTCTACAGTGTTGAATTGTATTCAGTATTTGGCTGTTCATTTGTAGAATAGTTTCAAATGTTGGTTATTTGTGATAGGATTCTGACTTTCATCTTATCTGTATAAATCCATCATTGCCATATAGCTATGTTAGACATGTTAGGCCTCGTTCAGATTGAGAATTAAAGCTAGCCCTGTGTGCAAAAATGCAGCTGAAAGCAGCCTCACCCTTTGCCCCAAAGCAATCCGGCAAAGTACTGCGTTTGAGAATCAAATATGTGCATAGTAGTAGTAGTTTTTCTCTATGGTATCTTAATTACTTAAAGTTGTAAAATGGTATTATGATTTTTGGCTTTTGAGTTATATATCTTTTTTGTGCATGTACTAGGTTTGCAAAGTGAAAAAGCCCAAAGTCCACCCCAAAGGGAGTTCCCATCTCCCACAGAAAACACTGCTGTGAAAACAGCTCGTTTGTAGTCCATTTCCCTTTCTTGTGATGTTACAATGAAAATACGTGTTATAATGCTAGCTGAGCGTCTAGTCCAACACGCCCTCAAAAACACCGGTGGAAAAACACTGAGCTGCAGCACACACCTCTCCCTTCCAAACACTAGCTACCCTCCAGGCAGTCAATGGACATGAAGTTATTACTGTGATGTAGAGACAGAGCTTGGTTAAAACTTTATGGATGAAAGATACTTTTGTTACAGATTAATAACTCACCACTCTGAAACTCTTGCTCCAGTCCAAATTGCCAACCTGGTCTGCAACATGTAGCCTACAGCTGAATCAAAGCTGTTCACCGTCTTTTCGCTGACCCACCTTTCTCTGCTTCTGATTGGCTAGTAGTCCTTAACTAGGAACTGCGCATGTGCAACTCGCAAAAAAAAGCTGCAGCAATGTGCAGTATGAAAAAAAATATGGTGTTTTTTTAAAAATTCAACCATGTAAACCTGTTCTGGTACAACCCCTGAATAAGATTTTGAACCTGAAAATGAACATAATACCACCTCTTTAATTTGCCTGTCAAGTCACTCAAAATATCGTGCTCCCTACTATTCTATGTACTGTTTGTAGATGCAATGTCTGAATGGCCTGTGAGCTTATAATACTTAGCATTAGATTAATCAGAGTTGCCACTGACCAAAGTGAAAGTATTTACTCAAGTCCTACAACTCTAATTATTCACAATCTACTGTCATAGACAGACCGGTGCATTATCTAAATTTGAATGATTTTTTTCACTCTCATCTTGACATCAGCTTGCTTAATTATATAATCAGCGTAAGAATCAGTTTCATGTACTTTATGTCACTGCTTTCCATTGGTAAATGACATGAGGCCAATCTATATTTGGATCGATGGAAAAACGTTCACAGCTACTTTGAAGTGACCAGTTGCTTTGATGTTTAGACATTTTGCTGAGGTGGGTTTTAGTGGTTAATGGTAAGCTTGAATTCTGGGATGGTAGCTGGCATCGATTTCTCTGCTCTCTGCTTAGGTTTATAGCAGGGGTTGATTTTTCTGTCTTGTTAATATGGTGTCAGTTTGAGTTCTCCTCGTCTATTATTGTGTGGTTACTTTGCCCGACCTCTCTGGACGGTCAAGTTTGTGTTTGCTGTAGTCGGGAGAGTTGTGTTTCAGTAATGAAGCTGCCATCATTCCCTGTTGTCAGATCTTCCGGAGGTGTTGGCTGGTGTTCAAGAAAGCCTCCAGTAAAGGACCCCGACGGTTAGAGAAGTACCCGGACGAGAAGGCAGCGTACTTCAGGAGCTTCCACAAGGTAAACACAAATGACTGAAACACATTATAAATCAATTATAAATCCTGATCAATTTGTCATAATCTTTTGATTTACTATTATACTGCACAGCATTAGAGTCACAACAATATTAGAGCTGAGCAGATTTGTCATATATTTGATTATTTTCACTAGTAATCGACTTGTAAATCTATAAAACAAGACATTCACACATTTTCCCAGAGCCAAAAGTGATTTTTATATATATTTTCAAAACATTTCCCACAGCCTTAGGGAATTCACTGTTTTCTGACATTCTGGACTGAGATTTATCGATTGTTCAAGAAAGTAATTGGCACATTAATAGATCATCAAAATAGTCATTTGTTGCTATCTTAAAGCACTTTTGCACAGTGCTTCACAATAAAAGCAATGATGCTATGATTCGTAATGATTTGGTAACACCCTGATCTTCTGTCTAATGCCGCCATCGGACAACCATTCAAGTATGTAAAGTCTGATAATGTAGCTAATACATAACCTCATATATTGCATTCAGCACAATATATTGCATTCAATCTCCTCTAGGTATTCACGGTCCCCAGAGAATCATGACTGTGTAAGTGTTTGTCTTCTTGGATACCAAAAGTAGATTAAACCTGGTCTCTCACTCTTCAGGGAACAGTCTCTGGCCGGGCCTAAATGCTACTGCGACATTGGCATGCAGAGCACATTCATCAGACAACAGCCGAGGGTTTCATTTTGCAATTTGGCCAACTGGTGGAATTAATTAGCTTTAGCTGATAAAAATCTGACGCCAGTGGTCGCCCACCAAAAGTGAGGAGCTGGGAATTGTATTTAGGGACGAAAAATGCAATCTCTGAAATCAACTGTTTTTAAACAGTACTTATTGTATAACAATAAGTTTCTCAAGGTGTTTTTTTACATTTACAAAAAAGAAAGCATATTAAACCTTTGGAATAAATGATCACTGAGTACTAAGCTATATTACACACTCCTACCAAGAACCTTGTTTTCATCTTCAAATAAAAGGTTCTGCCCATTGGCTGCAGATGATGGAGTTAAGGATCCATTAAGACACATTTTGTAACTCTATCTTCTCCCCTGGGGCCCTTTCCCTCCCCTTTAAAAGTAATAATCCAGTATATAATATCTCTCTCCCTGTCTCTTAAGCCCTTTGAAATACCCCAATTACGGCTCATTATCATGGTGAGGGGAGATGATGTTAAATGAGTGGCACCAGGAACAGTGTTTTATAGTAATGAAAGGAGATAACAGGGCATAGGAGACTTTGACACCAGGTTTCCTATGTGGCTGCAGTTTGAGCGCTGATTTAGTAGTCTGCAACAGGCTGTCTACTACCTTATAATTATGAATCAGGTCGGGGATTTCCCAAACATGGTGGAAATGTCTCATTTTGTTTACTTAATTTGCCAGGATGTATGTGAACATAGGCCAGGTAGATGTTACCTCCACTTTGTTAGCATCCCCCGCTGCTACAGTATCTCTGCCTACTGCATCATCCCCACCCCCCCCGCCCCCCAGATGCATCTCAAACACCCGGCGCTGGAGTGAGCGATGAGTGCACACATGCACCAGTGCACCTGGTAATGCATCGCCACAAAGATCAAGAAAGGTCCCGTCTGAGGGCTTCATTCAACGCTGCAGTGCTTTGGGAGGAAATAGGCTGCACTGGTGGCTGATTTACAGAATCAACACATAGAGGATTGGCTTTCTTTCTCTCCATACCCTCCTAATCCCTCTCTGTATCGCTCTCTCTCTCTCTCTCTCTCTCTCCCCCTGTTCTCTGTCTGAGAAGTGCTCGTCCACACAGTAAAACAATCCCTGAATATTTTTAGCAATATTTTTAGCCCTTTGAAAAGTAGTTTTTACGTGTGCTACATTTCTTTAGCTCTCCTGAGCTCCTGATAGATGCAGCTAAAGTGGAAAGATGGGCTGTAGGCCTATTTAAATGCTTAAATACAGTATGTGCATATAGAACTGGAAATAACCAGTGAAGCAAAGAGGGGCGATCGGTAGACCACTTCGGTCCAGAGTGAAATATCTCAACAACTATTGGAGGGTTTGGCATGAAATTTGGCACAGACGTTTATGCTCCCTTCAGAGTGTATTGTAATCACTTTGAGGATCCCTGAACTTTCAAGGCATTTCCATGACATTTCCATCAGCCTCAGTTGCACTTTGTGTTTTCTGCTAATTAGCGAATGTAAGCATGCTGACACACTAAACTAAGAAAGGGAACATGGTAAACATTATACCTGCCAAATGTCAGCATGTTAGCTTTGTCATTGTAAGCGTGTTAGCAAGCAGACATTAACATATAACTCTGAGCACTGTTGCACCCAAGCACAGCCTTGCAGAGCAGCTAGCGCGGCTGCAGACTCTTAGTCTTCTTAACATGAGATTTAACTTACACCTTTGAATAAACGAGAAAAAAGACGAGGATAGGAGATGAGGAATAGGTCTCATCACAAATGATTCACTTTGCCCGGACTCCAGCGCCTTAGGCTTGGAATGCACCCAAACCTTTCCCTTAGACACACAGCTTCACACACACACACAGAAAGACTAAAGCATGCACGGTTACACACTAAACACAAACAGAGTAAGAGATGAGAGGCTGGTGGAATTCATGGCTCAGAAATTCCCACTTTAGATGCTTTGCTTTGTGTCAGTTATATGTATGAAAAGCCTACCCGAGGACAAATACATAATATATTTTCACAGGGTCAAAGAAATCACCTCATCTTATATAAAATATTTAGATACTATCTTGGAGGGGGATATGAAATTACAAATGAAAAATAGCTGCTATCTTTCAATATCCATAGCCTCCTCTGCCTTTTCTGTTTTTTTGTATTTCCTTGCTTTGTTGTTGAAATGCTTTTTAAAACCTCTCTGTAACTTGCTGAGCAAAGGATATCTGACAATAGAGAGGAAATTTATTATATGTAATCTTAATGTACAAAGAAATCTGTAGTCCACATATGTTGTGTGTGTTATTAGGTGTGGTCTTTTAACCTTAAATGCTCAAGCTTTACAAAATGGGCAGTGAGCCCAGCTAATTCATTCCCAACAGACTGGCAAAGGGCCCACAGTTAGCACACAATGGACCACAATAATATAATGGGCCTTATCTCCCAGGCAGAGTGAACACAGCGAAGACTGTTGAACAAAATGGCCTGTAAATGCGGGTGATATTCAATTAAATGTAATCTTCTCTACTCCTTTTTTTTCTCCATTCGCGATCACTCTCCTGGTAAAGTTATTTCGATGCTTTTGATCACACATCTCCCTATTGACTGTAAGAAAACTGTCTCAAGGAGAGGCACTCGAACAGTGGATGCAGAGTGTAATACATTACATACTACACACTATACTGCAGCTACCACCAGGCTGCACCAGGCTGACATTGTGGATGATTTCTTAATTTTTACAAGAGCTTTTCGTAATCAGCAGGAGAATCGCTATCATATCCATCAGGATCATCCACATCTCTGTTTTACTTTGCTGTCCTTTATATGCTAAGCCTCTAACTACTATTGCACTTTCAGTGAAGCAGTGCAAGATGGCAATTAAGCCTTTCTGCTTCTGCTGCTGGACTGTGTTCATTCAAGGTAATGTGCTGCTACCACCCTGTCCTCCCTCTTCAGATCACTGAGCTCCATAACATCAAGAACATTACCCGGATGCCGCGGGAGACAAAAAAGCATGCTGTGGCCATCATCTTCTGTGACGACACATCCAAGACATTTTCCTGTGACTCGGGTAAGAACCTCCCCCCCTATTCAAAATTAGTCTTCCTCTGCTGCAGAAGAGCAGGGGAGGGTGGAAAGCATTGACTTCTAGGGCTGTTTGTAGATATTTTTTTGCACGCAAAGGCATGACTGTGTGTCAGCAGATGTTGGATGAGAAGTGGAGTGGTGGTTTGCGAGACGTTTTGGCAAGAAATGGAGGAAGAATCAGAAGTGGCAGAAAGAGGCAGCGGAGAACTGGAGTTTAGCCAAGTGGTGCTCATTTGCCGCTATATTAAGAAGTGGGAGGATCTGTTCCGAAATATTGATTTTCATTCTGCAGGTATGAAAAACCATATTGGGCATCGTTTGCAGTGTGTTTCAACCCAATTATGGACTGTAACAATAGAGATTGCCTCAAGTACGTGGACGGGAAGCCAAAGAGGCTCAGGTCGGCACATGGTCGGTTGAGATTCAACAGTCTGTTCTTTAGGTGCAAATAAATTGAGTAGGATGTGGAGTAATCCAGGGGCTAGATAAGGTGGATGCACCTTAATGGGCTCCCACTAAACAGACAAGAATGAACAACTTAATCTTAACTCAAGCCTCAGGGGAAATATTATTGAACTTCGAGGAAAGGCAGGAGAGAGTTCAACGCCCTGTTTCCCATGATCACTCACTCCCACCACCACCACCATCGCCATATGGATGTCTCTGTCTCTGTGTGTCCACTGACCTCCCATAGACCTTCACTTCCTGGAACCACCTTACATTTACACACCCATACAGTAAGAAGAAATATATGACGTTAAATAAGTGCCTTTTTGAAAACTTGAGTTACTTTTTAATGTTTATTGAGTAATTGCCATTCATTTTTTTTATTGTCCTGCTTTTTAGGGCATTAATGTGAATATAGTAAATGGAGTAAATGGAATTCCAGTTGAGTTTGCCAGGTCCAGCTGGGTCAGGTTACAGTAGAGCTTACCTACATCAGATGCTACCTTGGCATACAGCCTTTCCACTACAATGTGATGTCAACGGGTGTTTGATCTGAAAACTGAACCTGGCAGTTGGAAGGAAAACCTCAAACTTATTTGAGGGCTGCCATCCTAAGAAGCTAAATCATTTGAAGACTGTGTAAAAAAAGTAATCAGGCCTCATGATGATCGCCTGATATTTTTATAGAACCTTTTGATGCCTCCACTCAAACAGTGCCATGTTGTTTAGTGAGCTGTCAGTGATGCAAGGAACTGAACAAAGACAGTAGCAGATCTTCCATTTTTTTGACAGTTGTGTGCTTTCAGTGCATCTGCCCAACATACACCATAAAGAGATAAAGACAGAGAGTGTGACCTGCAGACAGATAATGTGTCAACTCCTGATATTCCACAGCTGAATCAGGTCCAAGGAAATAGTGCATACAATATTATCTGTTGTATTAGTCTGTATAACCATAGCCCACTGCTGAAATCAGGAAAGGCAAAGGATCCGGACTGTCTCCTCATTCGATTCCCACATATTCTCTCACTCCAACCGTCACACACCTACACCTCCTACATCCTCCTACCATATTTCTTCATGCATGTTACACAGACTAGCAAGGCTGCCTCTGTGCTGATGAAGTGTTTGTTTAGCCGATTTTCCACACAGTGGCCTTAAAAAGTGTGGGAGTTTAGAGGCTCTTAAAGGCCATAGCAACTCTGAATGAGAAAAGCTGAATATGGGGAGGCATGAGCAAGGAGCTAAAGTGCAGAGCTGCGGTTGCCTATCAGGTTATGTGTGTTTGTGCATCTGTATTTCTGCTTTCTGTTGAGTGTGTATGAAGTGCTTCAGGCAGCAGCAGACCTTTCCTTCACCCTGCAAAGTTGTGTAGATCTGTCCCGTTGGACACCGGAGCTGATCTGACAAACAGGCTGTAAGCTATTACGCAAGACAGTTTGAAGTGAATGAAGTGAAATTACCTCCACATACATATTACGCAAGACTTTTTATTAACAGACATAGAAATGTTGTGCCGTTCCCACACTTCCGCGTGTGTCTTAGTACACATCGCTGGCCATAGTTACATATCGCAGAATTCCACAGGGCCTGGAGTTAAGGAGCTTCAGAAAGATAACCAACTCCGGCATTTGCCTCATTTCATACTTCAGTAACTCTCACCAAAGGCTCACACAAGACAATTGGAAATCTTCTGCATTGTAAACACTATTTTTTATCTGACTTAACAGGAAGGGAAAATTGGTATTCACAAACAACAGACTGCCACGCAGACTCCCAGATTTGATTCATGAAATCATTTGTCTCCACTTAGCCTCCAACTAAAAAATTCAGTCTTACAATGAATGCCCTCCCCCCCTTTAAGTGCCAGCTGTCACAAGTTGTAGATATAACTCCCTGCACAGAGCTCACTTCCTGAAACCAAGACTGCTGCTTTAAAAAGAGTCAATAATCATAATTCCCCTGATTTATTTCAAAATTCCCCAAAATACTATTACAGTGAACCCTCAAAGGAATAGTTAAATATTGCTTTGTTAGCTTTGTTTGCTTTCTTGCCGAGAGTTTGTTGAGAAGGTTGATACCATTTTCATGTAGGCTATGTACACTTAATATGTTTTGGCTCATCCCCATGTTCCCAGGTTCCTTTGTTCCCAACTTGTGTGTCTCTTCATTTAAACTAACATTGTAAGAGATTGGTAAGGCTTATCTTCGCAGTATGAATATTGCAATTTTATGAATGATAAAAGTCTGTTCAGCCACTGGGGACATATCAGTATCTAGAGTCTAGAGAACAAATTTGCAAATTTGGGGCCAAGGGTATAACAACAGTAGGCTATAAGCAGTAGGTGGGTGATTTGAACATAATGACCCAGGGAAACATACACTGAACATTTGACCTGGGGGAAAACAATGTTGAGTACATAAAACCCTTTGAAAGCTCTCCCTAATGTGTCATATTAAGAGGATATTGAGCTGGAGAACATAGGACCCTGGGAGCATAGATACGCTCCCATAAGTAGCTACTGCCAACTGCCGTTACCTTAGCTAACTGCTCGTTAAAATCCCAACGTGTTGTCCTTCAGTTTTAGTATTGATTAAACAAACAAGCGATAAGGTGTTAATTAGTGTGCTGGTGCTGGTAGGCAGATTTGTTGCTGCTGGAAAGAGCCCAACTAGCTGTTTCACCTTGTCTTTGTGCTAAACGAACTGGCATGTGGTGCTTGCTTTATATTCAACGTAGAAACATGAGAGTGGTATAAATAAGTGCACTTATTCCTTTAACCATCTCGTTCTGTTGAAATGTTCTTTAATTTGTTCCAAGAATACATTTCATTTCAAATTAACAAGCTGTAGCTAAAGCTCTCCTTTAATTTGGAAAATAGCTTATTGATTGTCTGAATAGATGCTCACCATTTTCACTTGTGACTGTGGCCATATTGTTCTGACAGGGCTACTTATATTGGAGAAACTTACCATTCATCTGTCATTGGCTGTTGCTGAACCCACCTCCTCTTTTAATCTGCACCAAATCGATCACATAGATCACCCCAGATACTGTTAGCTGTACTCATGTTCTGTACAGCACTTTATTCTGAAATTCCTTGGGTGATTTATATGCATGTAAACACACTAAAGCAAGCACAGTTGTAGTAGTATAATCTGGACAATATGTTTTTTTGTGTGTACAGTGTTGGGTATGGAGGAGGTGTGTGTGTGTTTGATGGTGGACAAGCCTTAACACTGTGCTGCTGTGCTGCTGTGTTGATGTGTGCAGAGCTTGATGCAGAGGAATGGTGTAAGCTGTTGTGCGTGGAGTGCCTGGGCAGCCGTCTCAACGACATCAGTCTCGGAGAGCCAGACCTGTTAGCAGCGGGGGTGCAGCGGGAGCAGAACGGTGAGTGTCCAATTAGTCCCTGCTAACACAGACCGCCATTCAGGGTCAATCTCTCTCACCCAGCCCGCCACCAAGCATTTACCAGTTGCAGTCCGGGCCCGTATGTGTTAATGCAACTGAGCCCTCAGAGGGTTAGGAGAGCAGAACAGCCACTGTCCAATTAGGCCTGGCTAATAAGGGGCATTTTTTGTCAATACCTGATCCGGAGTCCTCTTTAGTTGCATTAGCACATGTTGGTTCAACTTCAGAAGTATGTTTGGATGTGTGTGTGTGTGTGTGTATGTTGTGTGTGTGTGTGTGTGTGTGTGTGTGTGTGGTGTGTGTGTGTGTGAGTGTGTGAGTGTGTGTATGTTGAAGAAAACCTTTGTGTGTGTGTGTGTGTGTGTGTGTGTGTGTGTGTGTGAGAGAGTTAGAACACAGGTCACAGGCTGTGGTCAGGGCTCTGTTCCAGGCCTAATGAGAAGTGCTGTGCATCACTGGCTTCCCTCATAATGAAGCTTGTCACAGAGATGGATGAGATTATGGCTCCTAAAGCCATGTGAAATAAATGTGCTTCCCCACATATTCCACTCGCAGGAAATGGAAATGGAAGAGAGAGTAGACAACAGGGCGCTGCTATCACAGTGGAGCTCATTCTCTGTGTAATTTGTAAACTCGCGGAGGGAAATTGAAAAGGCAACAGGCAAAGAAGAGCAGTTTAAAGTTGTAAAAGGGCAAGTAATTGAAAAGAATCCGCCGTCATTTCAGCCCATTTCCTTTCACTGCAGCCGAAAAGTGAAATTGTATTCTTCAACATAACTTTGCCCCATTTATTTAAGATATCAATACACAAGTTTTTGACTGTGCTGCGGGGAGCCAACTGAACTGTAACAGCGCAATTCCTCTCCCTTCTCCTGTGGCAAAAGCCCTGCTGTTTGGTGCTCATAAAAAAGTTGCAGCGGTGTGTTATGGAGACAAGCTGAGCCAGTCTCTCTGCTGCCTGTATAAGTGAACAAAACAAGAGGCCTGGGCCTGCAACCATGTTTCAATTAGCAGTCCTCCCCAAACAGCAGGGGCCGATAATTAGATCAGAGTTCATTTTCACTGTCCCTAAAAATACGCCACACTATGACATTGCCATTTTCTATCCACTGCAGACACATGGCTTATTTTGAATCATTAAGCGTAATTAGTGAGAACTAATTTAGATTATGGAGAGGTCTCTCCCTCACTGTCTCACATCCTCTGTCTGCCTCAGAGAGTTAGTTAAATGTGAAC
>NC_060150.1:34402085-34406885 GCF_021292245.1 Micropterus dolomieu | reverse complement strand
ATCCCCCAAGTCTACAGCCTATTTCAGATGTTGGACTAAAAATCATACTGTGTCCACTTTGGCTTCTGATATCTGTTCCAACACAGCTCAAACCATCTGTAGATATGAATTTTCCTCCTATGGGGTGTGGAACATGTGAATGTTCATGCACACCAGTACCTCAAACGCCTTACTTGGGCCTGACAGAACCTCTGTGATCTGATCAACATCTGAAATTACACTGCAATTTACAAAGACAATGGCTATACAGGCTTCATGCACATATGACCCAGGCAAAGTATGTTTCATTAAGGTGTTACATTAATGCATTTAAATGGCTGCCTGTCCCACAGTGTTAAGTGTAGTGTCAGATGTTGCTTGATAATATCCTGTATTGGGATATAATAAATCTTGAATTGTGTGCTGCTGCCTTTTCATATACAGTTTATGGCTGCTGCCCGTGTGTCCCCTCCTTTAGGTCATTCCTACTGTGATGTCCCTTCTTCATCATGTCTCCTGCATTTCCCAATTGTGTGTGCTTGTCCTTTTATGTCATATTGACATAATTGTACAACACATACCGTCTGCTTATTTGAGAAAATATATGGGATTTCATAAAGGCTGTAAAAAAACATAATAGCTTTATGGGGAGCTTTTCATAGGCTGAGGTTATATGAGGGGACTAAACAAAAGGGAGACCACAAGTTGAATAAAGCTTTCCAATGGTGTTATATTTTTACAATTTTGCAATAATTGAGCAATGTATGAAAGATTGGGAAGTGATGTTAGGACTGAACAGTTCAACAAATGTTTCTGTAGCATCAACTACATCTTTGATAATCAGGGGGTGAAGGGATGTAAAACTTTAAAATGATTGAAAATACAGAAATTTAAAATAGTCTCTTTAGTCTCTGTGCTTCAGAAATCAGGAAAGTGCGCGAATATTCAAATATTTGAATGCTGTACCCTCATTGGATGATTCATACTGCGCAGAGGCGACTTCGACCAATGACAATGTTTTACTTCGTCGAGATACGTCATAACGTCATGCTCGTTTGGAAGCAGACAGTCCGGGTAACGTCCCGCAGGATATCGACATTCAGCGTTCGCTGAAGGTAAAGTTATGATTTTGTTTTTCTTCATATGAACTTTCCTCCCAAAATATCAAGTTCTCATAAGTTAAGGTAACACTTAAGGGCGGCAGCTTGGAAAACGTTACGTTTTAATTTATCAGACTCCGTCTGGCATTAACGTTAGCTAACGTAACATTCTGCCAGTCCTTAATAAAACGTTATTACGTTATTCTTCAATGTGAATCATGCATTCGTCGTAACATTTCATACCCGTAAGTTAAGTTGCATTTTGTCAGTTGTTAAGTTACATGATAAAACGATAACATTAACGGGTCTAACGTTAGTCCCTCTTGCTAACAAATAAAAGGCTGTGGCAGATTGTGACCTGCAGTGACAAAGACATATTTAAGTGACAGCTAAGTTAGTTAATGTGACTGTTAAGAATGCTAACGTTAGCTGTAGCACGTTTAGCCAGATAGCTTGATATTAATATTAATTAAAGAAACGTGAAACGCTCCGCTGCTCCTAAGGTTAACGTTACTGTTAACGTTACGTTAACGTTACCGGTGTTATGCCGCGTACTAACGTTACCTAGTAAGACATAGATCTCATGTATTTTAGCTAACGTCAATTATTCTTTCTGAACAGAGAACCAGACTCATCACGAGTGAAAATAACGATTTGGGACCCAGAAAGGAGACTCCGCTGAGTTCTGGACAGAGTGGACCATTTCGACAACTTCTCCGTGAGTGTTTGAAAAATAAGTAACAGAATTTCATATGTAGACAGACTATAGAATGCTCAAGCAGTGTTTAGCTAAAAAGAACTAGTTTGCATCACTTACTTGCTTTAATAACATGAGGTCCCCCAATCACCACCGTCCTTTCTTCCTAACAACCACTTTTTCAGACTCATTTGAAAACTGAAAAATAATGTGGGATGGAGCCTACCTGTCTGTAGGCTACAGGACAGAGCTGTAGGCTACACCAGTTTAGTCTAAGTTTTTACCTGATGTTCTCAACATTGGACAAGAAGGTAGTAATAAAATTCAACTACCAGTTATTTTCTATAAATTGAGCTAATGTTGAGTTACATAGCAGCCAAAAGATGTAGCCTGCTGTAGAAGCGTTCCTGCTCAGCTGGCAGTCTGAAGGGGAGGGGAGATGTTTTCTAGCGCAGACAGGCTTCACTTTTCCAGCAGGTGGGAAACAACAAACAGATTTTTCTTAGTCTTGAGAAGCTGACACGCTGTAACTGACACAGCACAGTTACTGACATAATATTGTCCTCCGCTCGCGTTCACCGTCACTTTCTACCGCTCGGACGATCAAACACTTGCTACGCACCTCCTGATTCAGAGTTACGCTGCTGTTATAACAGCACCTGTCACGTAGATGTTCTTTGAAGATCGAGCAGAGGAAGGGAGCCAAGGGTTGAGTGTTACTGTGCTCGCACAGTGTACAAGCGAAAATTAGTAGCGCATTAATATGATAATAGGTGTGGGAATTTTTAGTAGCGGCGGTCACAATTCAGCAGTAAACAAATCTATGAATGTGCAACGATGTAATGTTCAAATCTCATCCTAATTTTATAATCCCTATTCAGGCAAGACTTAAGAAGGATACCGAAAATTTGCAGATCAAGGAGTCAATGAAAGCTAAAGAGATGTCTAACATACAATATCATACGTTATGAGCTGTGCTTTACCACATCTTTCTCACCCATGTTATGGTTCATATTCTGTGTTCAGTTTGACAAGGATCAAGAGGCCAAGGATCAGGTGGTGAGGGCAGAACCAACAGACCAGACAGCTCTCCCACAGCCAGCCTCTGAACCTGCTCTACAGTCTGAATAGCCCGGGTGAAGTTAAACTCTCCGTTGGTGGTGCACCAGATGGCTGAGAACAGGATAGGCTGATGCCCTGGAAGCTAAGAGGGAAGCGGCAAAGGAGTTCGCAGGCAAGACTGCTGATTGCAGAGGAGCTGAAACCCACAGAGGACATGGGTCTCAATGAACACAAGGTGAGGATTGTATGGAAATCCAGCTGGTTTATTGCTGTTATGTAATCAGTGGGCTAATACACATCTTCAGTTTTCAAATGGGGAAAAAAGCAGCAAGGTGTGAGTAGCCTAGTGCTCAAATATGCTATTGCAGTTAGCATCACATTAACTTTAGCTTTTAGGCCAGAAAGTCTTTGGCATTCAGCTCACACAGACGGTTGCCTGGTTAATCACAGGGTTTATACACGCCCAAATACTACACTACAGTGAATTAGCTAATGTTACCCGCTAACAGCCTAATCTGAAGAAGGTGCTAAAACGTTAGCCAGAGTGCATTAAGACATTAAATACTGCTGATATCAGGGCATAAAATTAACAGCGGAGCAAATCTCGTTGAACTACGTTCAATGACAATAAAGCTTTCTGATTCTGATTAAGCGGCAACCTAATGGCTCTGCTCTGGCGATGCTGTGAGGGTAGAAGGCAAAGTTACCATTGTGTGTAAATTGAAAACAATACGTTGATGTGTAGGAATTTTTACAAGCATGATACATCTTATCTATTTTTCAGGACAAGGCCTGGTGAGAGCCACTACAGAGGATCATAGCCATCGTTGGAATTCTGGAAGGACGTGGGTGAATATCTGCCAAATGAACTTTTTTAGCATGCATATTCACATCTGTATATTAATTCTGATATGATACTATATATGACCTTGTATAGCTTCTATTGTTTTTGACTTTGAAGGACTTGACTGTGGTTTAAGCCTATGTGCATTTTCTAGATGTTGAGCATGAACAGAACTTTAAACAGTGATTTACTGGGTGACTTTTATGGCGTTTTTCCATCACCAGTACGAACTCAACTCGGTTCATCCGTGCTCCGTTTTCCATTGCAGATAGTACCCAGAAATATTACCCGTCAATGTAGCTGGTCATCATAGCAATGCCACACACAACTGCCGCGACATAATGTTCAATGCGACACACAAACCAGCGACCCACAAACAGCTGTCTCTTTATTTAAGTTAAAACGTTTCAACGTTCCTCAGAATGTAAAGACAGATAAGCGGTATGAAAACCTTCCAGCTGTGTTTTCCTCTGCCGTTGTTGCTGCAGCGGTCTGTGTGACGGCGGGAGCAGAGGGCTCTGTGAGCGGGCGGATGGCCGGCCTCACACGCTCCTCCCGCGGGTTGGCTCGTTTTTTCGCATGCCTGACCTCAGCTGACAGCAATGAACGTAACGCTCCAGTCCACATCAAAGGGAAAACAAAATGAAGCTGCCAGCTGTGACGGAGCACTTTAAACTGAGTGATGACAGCAGTAGTGTGAAAGTTATGGCGTTTATTAATTTTACAATTGCTTAATTTCATTACAGATCAAAACAGTCAAATTTCTTACATTTTAAAATGTTTCCCGGATTCTGCTCTGAACCTGTTCGGACTCTCAGCTACGGTTCCCCCTGCTTTGTACAGCAGCCACCAACCCGGTTCAGCGTGCATCTATTTTCACTCTGCCTCGCTCTTCACCTGCAATATATGATCCTTTTAACCTAATAAATAGCCTATTCCTCTTTTATCGAACTTCTCACTTTCTTAGACCTGCACTTGGGTCTGCTAGCCTTGCCATAACAAAGTTTTTGTTATAATCACTTCAGCCTAGTTCACACTATACGATGATAAGCCTGATTTGCCGGTTAGCGAGCTCTGCGACCATCAGGCTGTAATCAGGGGTAAATCAGCGAACGATC
>NC_060150.1:34400091-34402065 GCF_021292245.1 Micropterus dolomieu | reverse complement strand
GCTTCTATTGTTTTTGACTTTGAAGGACTTGACTGTGTTTTAAGCCTATGTGCATTTTCTAGATGTTGAGCATGAACAGAACTTTAAACAGTGATTTACTGGGTGACTTTTATGGCGTTTTTCCATCACCAGTACGAACTCAACTCGGTTCATCCGTGCTCCGTTTTCCATTGCAGATAGTACCCAGAAATTTTACCCCTCAATGTAGCTGGTCGTCATAGCAACGCGACACACAGCTGCCGCGACATACTGTTCAATGCGACACACAAACCAGCGACCCACAAACAGCTGTCTCTTTATTTAAGTTAAAACGTTTCAACATTGCTCGGAATGTAAAGACAGATAAGCGGTATGAAAACCTTTCAGCTGTGTTTTCCTCTGCCGTTGTTGCTGCAGCGGTCTGTGTGACGGCGGGAGTAGAGGGCTCTGTGACGGAGCACTTTAAACTGAGTGATGACAGCAGTAGTGTGAAAGTTATGGCGTTTATTAATTTTACAATTGCTTAATTTCATTACAGATCAAAACAGTCAAATTTCTTACATTTTAAAATGTTTCCCGGATTCTGCTCTGAACCTGTTCGGACTCTCAGCTACGGTTCCCCCTGCTTTGTACAGCAGCCACCAACCCGGTTCGGCGTGCATCTATTTTCACTCTGCATCGCTCTTCACCTGCAATATATGATCCTTTTAACCTAATAAATAGCCTATTCCTCTTTTATCGAACTTCTCACTTTCTTAGACCTGCACTTGGGTCTGCTAGCCTTGCCATAACAAAGTTAAAAACAAATTTTTTTGTTATAATCACTTCAGCCTAGTTCACACTATACGATTATAAGCCTAATTTGCCGGTTAGCGAGCTCTGCGACCATCAGGCTGTAATCAGGGGTAAATCAGCGATCGATCGGCGGTCGCCAGTCGTTATGTGTGAACTACTCGACGCATAAAAACGACTCCCCGACACATTTCTGACACATCGCCAATGCCAGCCAGATATCTAACATGCCAAATATCTGGAGGAGTCGGCCGTCTAGAAATCCACATCCAGCCAAAAAGAACAGGCAGCTGCAGAGCAGGAAGCTACTTTTTCACCGCAAAACACTTTTTACTCCCCTCCAGCTCTCTCTTTAGCTCAGACGTTTCCTGCTACCTGCGTGTGCTAATCCATCCTTTCACCCAGATTCTTTGTCTTTATAATTGCTATCTTTATAATAACAAACAACAGCTGTTTTGTAGGTTTGCGTCATTTCCCGTTTCACATTTTTTGTAGAAAAAGAAAAACCCCACAACACTTATTTCATAGTGTCTATAAAATCTTTCTTAATTTATTGTTTTTGGAAAAGCTTCAAACCTTATATCAG
Organism: Micropterus dolomieu; assembly: GCF_021292245.1. NCBI lineage: Eukaryota > Metazoa > Chordata > Actinopteri > Centrarchiformes > Centrarchidae > Micropterus > Micropterus dolomieu. The sequence goes on along the minus strand of NC_060150.1, from coordinate 34,400,708 downwards.
ATGATATCACAATTCATTTATGGTTTGTTCTTTGATTATTTTGTTTCAAAATTTAATCGGATAAACAGAAAACAAAAAAAACAGACATTGTTTTTTGTTGTTTTAAAACCAAAACGGAAAAATATTTATTTTGATAATTAATGTGTCCGATTAGTGTAGCTTTTTGTGTTACACTTAATAAACCTGCAGCAGATACACTTAGGCAGTGGCGGTGCCTGATTAAATGTAGGATAATTAAGATGAGATTGAACATCAACACATTCAGTTTGTAACTCACTAGAAACTGGGACAGAAACGCCTCAGAAGTTGCCCGAGAATTCTCTGGTTTTGAAGATTTCAGTATCAAATTAATTCAGTGATTCAGTAGTTGTCAGTACATCCAATGGTACTGACAACTATGAATTGTTATTAGTCAGGGCTCCAGACTAGCTTTATACACATCCGTCTCTTATATGTCCAGAAAAAAATTGTATTATGAGATTAACGTCATTATTTAATAGGAATTCATAATATTTAAGTCTACCTGACCAATAGGTACTCTGCTGTGCTTCCCTTCAGACTGTAGCCTTCTGAATGAGACAAGTGCACTGCACTTAATAGGAGGAAGCCTAAAAAAT
>NC_060150.1:34371001-34400071 GCF_021292245.1 Micropterus dolomieu | reverse complement strand
ATCAAATTAATTCAGTGATTCAGTAGTTGTCAGTACATCCAATGGTACTGACAACTATGAATTGTTATTAGTCAGGGCTCCAGACTAGCTTTATACACATCCGTCTCTTATATGTCCAGAAAAAAATTGTATTATGAGATTAACGTCATTATTTAATAGGAATTCATAATATTTAAGTCTACCTGACCAATAGGTACTCTGCTGTGCTTCCCTTCAGACTGTAGCCTTCTGAATGAGACAAGTGCACTGCACTTCATAGGAGGTAGCCTAAAAAATGAAACTAACACTGCCAATCAGGCAGACATGTGCCAAGTTGCATCAACTGGGTGGAGTTGATTATCGCCGCTAGTCGACGTTATCAGAATATAGATTTTTTTTTCACTGCGTGAGAAGATTCATGTGTGGCGCTTAAAACTAACCTACACAGCGCGATTGAGAGGTCAGCAAGCCTGAGAGAATAATGGATCTGTACCGCAGGAACAGGTGAGCAGCCAGCCTCCTGTGTGAGTCTGGCGTGACTGTAGTAACAACGTGAGAAGACGACCTCTGTTGTCGTCAGCGCTCGGTCGGTTCAGTTTGTCATTTGCTAAGTAATTTTAATAAATAAACACATAAGCCTCCACAATCCCTTTCGTCCTAGAGGCGTCCTACAGAATATTTTTCTTTGTCCCAAACATATTTTCTATCGTCCCCAGGACAACAGGGTTAGTCTCGAGCCCTGGTTATTAGTTAATTTATCAAACTGTATATTAACAAATCATACATGCATTAAAATGTTTTGGGTAATGGGTAATTGTCGTTCAGCCTTTATACACTGTTTCGACCTGACCTTTATTTTCTTCGCGAGATGGAAGAATTTAGAAAGTTGCGAGACGCTGCGGAGAGCCGCCAGCTGTAGTAACACATGGATTAGGCTATGCGTAAAATCAGGAGCATCCAGCCAGAGGGAATGACCACTGACCGTCCAGTGCGCCGGTTCCACTGGCAACCCAACCCATGGTAGGTTTACTGGAGAGGGTGAGGAGAGGGAGAGGAGGTCGCAGGAGCAACCTGGTGCACTGTGGATGGTCGGTGATCGTTCCCTTTTGGATGAAGCCCGACGCAGACAACAGCGGCATGTGTACAGCAGCCAGTTAGCTTGAAAACCAGTAGGGATGCAACACCGGTCCTATATAGAACAAAACACAGCTGCTTTGTTTTCTGTTTTGGTTTTAAAACAGAAAAAACAAATAATGACTTGTATTTGGATGGGACATTGTTGTAAAATGTCTGAAAAATGTATGTATTTAGTGAAAAAGTTGTTGATGCAAATGCTTTAACATAGACCTTCTGGTTTTTGTACATTCAAAACACCATATACTAATAGGGAACGTGTGCACATAAACTGGAATGTTGCTTGTAATTACTGTCAAAAAATGAGAAAAGTCTGTAGATGTATAGGAGTTCCTTGTTATTACTGTCAAATTATGTTTATATAAAGTAAACCCCATGCAGTAATGTAAAAGGTCTGTACATGTATTGGACAGTTGCTTGTAATTGCTATCAAATATTGTTTACATAAAATAAATGTATATTTTTACATATATTGGAGAATTGCTTGTAATTACTGTCTATTAATGTCTATATAAAGTGAAACTATACATTAATGAGTAAATGTCATGTTGATATATTGAAAAGTTGATTTTAATTACTATAAAACAATGTTTATATAAAGTAAACCCTCATACATTAATAGTAAAAGCATGTAAAGTTATTGGAGATGTGTTTGTAGTTACTGTCAAGTATTGGTTATATAAGGTAACCCCCATATATTAATGGTAAACGTATGTAGATATATTGGGAAGTTGCTTGTAATTACTGTCAAATAATGTTTATATAAAGTAAACCCACATACATTAATGGTAAAAGCTTGTAAATTTATTGGAGATATGTCTGTAATTACTGTCAAATAATGTTTATATAAAGCAATAACTGTTAAAATTATGTTTCTGTAACTTAATATTACATGATCTTGGTTTTTTGTACAGGATAAAACCAATATTTAACAGGAATTTACTGTAAATGGATTGTATAATGGCATAAAATAAAAGTTTAAATCTATTAATATACTGGTATTGGGCTTTAAATTAGGGTATCTGAAGGTAAATTTACAACATTTTCTGTTTGCTTTACATAGAAAAGTCTTTACTTTGACAAGGAGTTCTTGTAGATAGATTGGATTATCTTAAAAATATACCAAATAATACTGTATTAAAACAGCAGTCTTCTTTTTAATTATGTAATTTTAAGGTATTTCTGCAATATTTTTAGGTTTTTATACAGATTTAGACATTCATTTACCATTCAACAGAGAATTTTTTAATGAGATTTTTTTTTCTTTTAACTGCAGTTTGACTGTAAAAATACAGAAAATGTTTACGGTAAATATCTGTTTTCAAAAACAAAATTTTTCTGTAAAATAATTTAAGGTCCTTTACTGTAATTTGACGGTATGTGGTTGGCAACTTTGCTGCCAGACTTTTTACTGTAATTTTACGATTTTTTTTTTTTACAGTGTGGAGAGAACCCACGCAGACACGGGGAGAACATGCAAACTCCACACAGAAAGGCTGGGGCAACCGGGGTTTAAACCCACAACCTTCTTGCTGTGAGGCGACAGTGCTAACCACCGCACCACCGTGCCACCACTCAGTTTTGCATTTCAGTTAATTAAAAAATGAGTTGAACTTACCACGTACTACTACAGTTGCTCAGTTAACTCAAAAAGGCTGCTACTTTTCTTCAGTTTCAGTGTTGTTGTTTTTTTGTTGTTGCAGAGACTAATAATGCTCCACAAGTGTTACAGTGGTCGTCTTTGTTTATCTGCTTGTAATTCGTAATTGGGACTGTCAAGGTGAGGTGCCATTTATCAAAGGCAAGAAGAATTTGTGAAATCAAAGGAGCAAAGCGTAACAATATTTTCCCTAACTGTTGCTGTATAATTGACTGTTAAACTGTTTCCCTGAAACAAATACAGTGATCTACATGGCCCATAGCTAAGACGCATGCTAATAAAGCTCCTCTCAGAGCTCCGGCATCAATGTTGTTAAAGGTGTATTCTCTCTTCTGATTGCCTCTAATCAGCCCCGCTCAGCCAAGCTTACTCCACCTGGAGGACCAGCTACTGATTTTCTGTCAGAAGGAAAAGCACACCATAATTATGCTGCCATTTGAAATTCCATCACTCTCCCTTTGCCACAGAAATAAGATGCATCTCATTGAAATGTATGTGGAATGCTGGAGGGATATATTCTTGGGTAAACCTTGTCTTTTTAATTAAACACACGGTGGCCTTGGTGGATTGCTTGTGACACAGGGAATGATCGGGGCACTTAGAGGGCTGCAGTTCAGGTAAATATGCCTTTAATGTCCCAGAGGGAGCTGGAGGGGCATGGCTTGGCATGTTTATGGAACTTCGGAGTTTGGAAAGCATATTTAAAACACACAGAGTACAATAAAAATGGTAACCTTTTCACCCTGCAGTTAAACTGCAAAAACTCAGCTAAATTAAAAAGAAGCTGTGTTTAAAGCCTGTGCTGAATTTTTTTTCTTAATATTCATAACTTCACTGGGAATATCTTGTCTGAAAAATGGACTGCATGAGGCTGCTCACACATATCCATCACATATTAAACCTGTGGGTAGATGATGAGACCTCCATTCTTTATGATATATGCAGATTATGAAGAATGATACAGGATCACGTTCTCCCAGGTCCCATTATTGGCATCCCACTAGCATTTACAAATCCCAAACAAAGCCCGCTTCCAACAAACTCAGCTCCCAGACATGACTCCGCTGTTTCTCTGTCTGTCTCAAAGCCACTCTGACTAGTGGGGGAACAATACATATGCATTCATCTGGATTATCTCATTAATCTTTTCTTTTTATGATTAAAAAAAGATAAAGAAGAAAGAAAAAAAGGGCACAGTTTCTCACATGCAGAGAGAAAAGATGACACCCAGATCAGTAATTCTAGATAGACAAAGTCGAATGACCTTGACATTTCACTTCGCCTGAAATGCCAGTAGATTATTCAGTCAACTGAAGAGCGGGAGAGACAGACAGGAGGAGAGAGGAAAAACAAAAATAGAATTATTCTGAGGGGAAACAGGCATTTGAATTCCCGGTGAGACACCCATTATATTTTTAGACACATTTTGGTTGGCAAAGCCGGGAGAGGATACAGTAGGTGATTCACTTTACAATGACTTTCCATTATATGTCTTAATGAGTGATGGACAGCAGTCCTGGGTCCTCTTTAAAAACATACTGTTTTCATATATGCGTGAATACAGTACATGGGTATTTGCTGGAGGGATATGGAGAGGAGGGGGCTGGATGCCGTGGGTTCTCTGAGTCAGCCGTTACCCCCCCACTCTGCCCTCGCTTCACTGCCTCTCACCTCTCACCTGCCCCGTGGCCTGCCGCCCGCAGACAGGCGCTGGCTAATCTTACGCTCATCCTCATTTCTTCCCCCCTCCTCATGCTCCTTCACTTTCTCCGCAGTAGCCTTTAGCAAATAGGACAAGGTCTGACTACTAACCTCACACTCTGACCACATCATTCACCCCGCAGAGCCTCAGAAACCCTGTTTATTCCAGTGATATAGTGTCAGTCGGTGGCATTAAATAACCTTGAACAATTGCCAGGGCAAAACGCCACAGTGGAAACAACTTAAAATATAGACTTCTGCTCAGGAAATGTGATGAGTACATTGCTCACTTGTGCTTTTACACTGCACAGACAGGTCTTGAATAACATTACATACTGTATGTTGTACTACAGCGCTGTGGATGCTACGTTGCCATGTTGAACTGATCTCCGCTCATTGTGGTCCGTGTCCCTGTCTTGTTTAATAAATGCAGCGGGGCGGCCCTGCTTCTCTCCTGTCCGCATTGTTTTGCCAGCAGTGCTGTTTCGCTCCGGCTTGTCTCTCTAAAATGTGCATCTGCATCGCCTGTCACTCACAGGGAGGAATGCCATGTGCTGTCTGATTGACGTCTGGATCTGCTTGAGGAGAAGGGACCGTCTCTCACACAGTTCAGTGCGCCAAAATATGTGTGAACAGAAATGAGGACATTTATGGAAAATAAGAAACTGTGCAGAAGAAGAAGGGAAAAACAATATAGATAAAATGATATGAGTGTGTTTAAGACGAATTTGAGTCCTCCATGCGTGTTGTGTGTTTATTTAACAGAGTGTGAGTGGTTGCTTGTGTGTGTCTTTGCGTGTATTCCTGAGTGTATTCCTGTAAGCATAGCTGTGTGTGTGTGTGTGTGTGTGAAAGCGAGACTGTAAGATCTTTCTCTTTTGTGCCTCATTTTATGTTTCCCAGCCAAGCCAAGCGCCCCGGCAGAAAGTGACAGGTACACAGGTGTGGTTTGACAGGGCTCATCTGCAGGCTGTACATGCTGTACGGGACCATAGGATGCATTTACACCCTGAGGTCAGACCGAGGAGCACCGAGACACGCACACACACACACACACACACACACACACACACACACACACGCGCGTCATCTCTCTACAGAAGGCTAGTATGTGTTAGACTTTGATGTTCTTCAATCCTTCAGTGTCCTCTTTGGTCACATTTAACTTCTTGCAGGGCAATGGTACAAATCAAAATGCTGCGTGCCCTACTGATGTCAGTGAAGGTTGGCATAGCAATTTCTTTTAAAAAGAAATCTAATTTGGGGCCAGTTGATGGTGTGGGAGATCTTTAAAAAATATGTTTCTTGTCATCTAATCCATAAAGGAGAAGTTCCACTTAATGTCAGAAAATTTGTTGTAGAAATTGACTCACAGTATTACTATACTGGCATGTTAATTGTAACGTTTAGCAGGGTTTTTTTTCATTTAACAGTCACATTCTGCAGTGTAAGCAACAGGAAGATTTGCAGAAAGCCAACCGACAAGTTGACAACGGCTCAGCTGCTTGTGTGTTTTATTTATTTGCTAACAATCTGTGCGCTGGCATTCTTCGACACAGTGATGCTGTGTGTTTTGATGAAAGAATTCACAAACTGGCTGAATTCACCGAAACGGTTCACCTTTTGAAAGCAACGATGAGCCGTTTGAAAACGTGTCTCTGACAGTTGCACAACACCCCCCACAAAATTTTGAAAGAGTGGGAACTTGACAGTTTTGTGACTGTCTCCATGGAAACGGTGAGAAGGTCTCATTAGGGTAGTACCAGAAAAATCTGTTTTGGAGGAACAAAACCCCTGACAAAAAAAGCTGAGACCGGCTTGATTTTTAAAGAGAAGCTAAACGACAAAAAACAACAAAGGAATGATACATTTTGTTGGAGAAAAAAAAGTCAAACTTCAAAAACAGAGGACAGCAGAGGACTACGATTATTAAACATATTTGCAGAGCTGCGGATTCAAAATGGCTCTTGACACAGACTATGAGTTGGCTGTTGCATCAGACAAAGCTAGTTTTCAAGGGCAATCTCTCTCACATATCTGACAGGGTTTGCCAACTATTTCACAGGCATCATCACCATCAGCTACAGTATTTAGTCTGCATCGCTCCTCCAGCTTCGCAATGTATTTTCTCACACTTAAATTTAACACCTCGTAATATTTTCCTGCCCACATACAGATGTAACAGGCATAGACCTTTTTACAAGACACATTTTTTTTTATGTATGCAGAGCATCTAATAGATATCTCTGCACTGCACTTTCTCTGGAAGAAATTGTTTGGAAACTGATATTCTTCTCAGCTGACACATTAAAGTCTTGCGCATTTCGCTTAAACATTTAAAAGACATTCAGCGACATTGTGATGTAAGCCGCTGCGTCCACAGCAATATTTAATGTGGAACATGCAGAACAAATACAACTCTTTCACTTCGTGATTCAGCCCTGTCATTTGTTTTCAGATAATAAAAAGGCAAAATCAGGAGGAATTAATGGCTGCATTTTCTGTGGCTTTTGGCTTCTCATAATTAATTTCCTAAGATGCTTGTATCTGAAATGCAATCTTATGCAAATCATGCCATGTTTTCTATATTTATATCATTATCCCTGCAGAATCTACCATAACATGTATTATAATTCAGGAATCAATGTTACTAAATAATGAACTAACATTCAACTTGCATTGCATATTTCTTTTTTATCTCCATGAAATGCCCTCAGGACGTAGCATAATGTAAAACAATGACAAAGCTGTGCCAGAGGAGGATGTGAGGAAGAACCTAGACTCATCATTGTGAAATATTTCACTTATTTCATTTAAGTCAGACGCAACTTTTCACCCATTCTAAGTTTTAGTGGAGCAGATGGCCCTAATGAGTTGACAGAGAAATGGATCAGACGTTATTTGTCACCACCATGACAACGATGGTGAATACAGTCTAGACAAAAATATTATATAAGATCATACCTTGTTTGTGAGATCCAGCCGATGATTCCTGTGTGTATTTCCTGCGAGCATGTTTTTTTTAAAAAGCTGGATGTTGAGCTGCTTCCTGTGGCTCTTTGGTGGTCTTCAACCTTGTATGCAAATGACCATTGTGTTTTTGCATTTTGAGCTGGTGTTACTTGTATTTGCTAATGGAGATATAAATATTGGTGGCATTTATAACCATTACTATGTTTATCACATACCATAAAATTGTGATTATCAATAATAAGAAAGTGACTTTGCTGTTATGGCCTTTTTCTCAAATATTTTAAATGAACTCACAAAGGCTATTTATGAGTACTCATTAAGGATGACTTTCCACACATCTTTCATCCCCATGCCTCTATGTGGAACAACATCATTAACATTAAATTGAAAGTAAGTGAAAGGGTGAAACGTTTGCATTTTTGCATCCGGCGCAGGAAGCTCACTACAGCTAAGCGCAGAGCCGGCGAAATGGCCACAGCATGCCTCGTGGAAAGCTGGGAATTAAGATGTATTATGCCAGGAAGAGAGGACTTTATTTATGGGAGCATCCGGAGTAAGCAGAAGGAAGTATGGTAGCAATACCTGGGGACAGTGCTAAATAGTGTGAGACCATTCCCAGGACAGGGATACTGCAGAAAAACCAGGGGAGGAGCTGGATGCAGCTAATGACAGTGCATGGCGCTGGATCCAACACATATTATGCAAAGGCAGCAAAAGAACAAAAATAAACATAAAGTTGCTGGCTACAGTCGGCTTTGTCACATCATTATACACCTTTAAGCCACACGTTTACACGTCAGCTGGCAACATGCTTTACCGCTCTTAACTCACATGTGATATTAATTACAGTTAACACCGAAGCAGTCAAGCTTGCATCTCACACGCCAGCAGAAGAAGGTGGGTATGTGTTTGAGTGTGCATCTGCACTTTGTGTATTCGTGTACATGTAAATGATGTATCGTGCGTAGAGGAGTCTGTGCATGTATCACATGTGACTATTTCTGGAAGGGGATGATGCAGTGTGATGCAGCGAGTGTTTGGAAGGTATCCACTCATTTAAAAGAGAAAAGAGAGTGATTGCTGAGAGCCAAGTAAGGGGTGGAGGAATGGGAGGGTGACAGGAGGGGTGCTGCACAGTGATGGCAAAAACAGGGAAAGGCGATTGTGAGACAAGTCCAAGAAAGAAAGAGCCCTATACCAATTTGGCAACCAGCCCCTGTCTTTTTTTTTCTTTTTTTGCCTTTTGACATGGTCTTCACCCCTGTGTGTTGGCCCTGATGGCCTGTAGTGTGCAGGGAGGAGGCAAGCTTATACTCCTCCACCCAGCCTCTGCCTTAGCCTCTCCTGAGAACACATGACAGGGAGCATCGAGCAAACCAACTAGCCTGAGCCAAATTCCCTTGCCTGCCAGAGCCCGGCAAACCAGCTCCCTATACCCTTATCTGCTCCAGACTATTTACACTCAGCCCAGAGACAGACAAAACATTTACTAATCTTCACAGCTGAACTGTAAGGTGTGTGTGTGTGTGTGTGGGGGGGGGGGGGGGGGCATGGGGGTTGACAGCAAATTAGTGCCCTGCCATGACACATGCGGTAGTGTGGCTCGACAGGTCCTCTCTTTCCCCATTTTTATTATCATCCATGCTTGAATTATTCAGTGGCAGCCATTAGCATAACACCAGCCATTTTATATTTAGCTCCCTCCTATGTTGACTCCGTCAACATTTCACTCCAAATATTCCGCTAACATCCCTGACAGGAGGAAAGAGGCAGCGGCTCAGAACCAAGTGCAATTAGTGACCAAAAAGAAGAATAAAAAGCAGATCTTTTTTTCCCTTGGTCTTTTGATTCTGAAGTCACAAGACTAATGTCTCTTCAGTTTCTAACAGGAAAAAAAAGAAACGGTCCATAATTTTGATAAGCATGGCAAACTGGCGGATTCTAATGGCATTTGCCAAAAAGAAACTGCCACACATTTATAGATGTGCTGTAGCTATCACCCAGTCTCATTTGTCACTATTAGCTGTAATATGAAAGATCCCTCATCTCATCTTGGAGGTCTAATTTGTTAGCTTGCAATGGGGAGCCAGACTGAGCAGACTGGAGCTACAATGATGAAAGCGCTTCTCCCTTTCTGAGTGTGAAATTAAAACCTTTGCATAGCTGTTAAGGTTGGTCTGTATGAGCCACTCAGCGCTGACATTTTAAAAGTATATTTAACTGAATAGCATTTAATTTCTGGGTATGATATGTGCAGGACGAGGGTCATATGGACACAATTATAAATGTGCGTGTGAAAGTAAGAGACTGTGTGTGCGACTTTCCGCAATATGCTTGTGACTGGCATGTGAGCCCATCTCCCCACTGCGTTTTGTGCTCTCCTCATCCCCACCAGCTGTACACTTTGACCTCCCACTCATCTTTGATCCACTGTCAAAGAGCTCGCTCTCTGCTGTCGCTCAGCTTCACTCTGCAAACCTTCACTTCTTGCTCCAGATTTGGGCCCGGAGTCACTCGGTGCGAGCTTCTGACAGTCTGTTTGAGGCAGCTCCCTGCTTAAGTCCTTAGAAGAGAGAAGATCCATTTGTAATTCACTCAAACCAGAAAAAAACGGCACGTACAGCCAAGGCATCACAATATATGCAGTTTGTTAGCTTAATTAAACTGCAAAATGTTATGGAAACAGGGGAAATAAAGCTGTCATTCCACCTCCGCTCAGAGCTGGTTTGACAGAACCGAAGCCCAAGGTGGTGATTTCTCTTAAACCTTTTCATATAGTGGCATATGCTATGTCCTAAAGTCAACATATTGATAAGACATATTTATAGATTATTTTTGATGAAGAAAAGAGGAAGAATTTATGGCCATGAGAACATTTATATAGGAAAAAATATAAATAAATAAACATAGTTTGTATGTTATTTATGTGCTATTTGAATGCAACACATAATTTATCACTCATATTGACCCTGTTGATTTTACATTTAATCATAGTGAGGTGATGTAAGCAGTCAGGCCCTGACAGAGGAAACACCAGAGGACCATTATAGCCAAAACATTCTTTTATTTTCTGTTCTCTCTTGGTAGCAGATAAAATAGATTAGTTATCAGACATATTTACAGATTTTCTTTACTTTTTCTTGTATAGGAAACTGCACAGCACTACACAATATACACATACACGGTACAGCATCTAATGTCATGAAAGGATAAAAGCACATGCTGTAGCCCTTTTGAATGCTTTTTACCATTTAAATGGACACTAAGTTGTTACAGTATTTATAAAGCACAATAATTTTTCTTTTCTCTTGAGCAATTTCTGATTAACTCAACAAAATGTAACTTGTTCATTAATAAGGATTGTTTAAAAAAAGTGCAAACACTCACTGATGCTTTGCGAGGCGTCCGCGGGAGGCAGGAGGAGCTGTTCAGGTCCATTATTGTTACCGTTTGATGTGTTGAAATTTTTCTTGAAAGTCGCCCAAGAGAAATGTATTTTTAAGAAAAGCCCAAAACAAAGCACACCCTCCTCGCTGGTATTACAAATTTATGACCTGTGGATAACCCAAGAGCTGAAGTTTAACCTCTGTCAGCAAATCTGCCATTTGTATGCTTGCAGTGTAAAGATTGCCTGTCTCTAACATGACTTTAAATGAACAATAAAATCAAGCCCTCCTCCTCCTCCTCCTCCTGAGTAAGAATTCAGAGTCGTCAGTCGCATCGATGCCTCTGTGCATATTTGGACAGCGCCGATACCCAATGATCTCACACTGATCCCCTGGTATATGAGCGAGTATTTCCCCTTCTCCCCGGGACACGGCAAATCTTTCTTTGAACTTTCTGAATTTGATTTACAGTGCACTCAATACCGGCGCAGGACCTGCTCCCTTCCTTTCTCTCTGAATTAGCATAGAAAAGTAAAGCATATGGATTCACTTCCTGCACTCACACCGCTATGTACACTAAAAAGTTTCCCAAACACCTTAAACTTTTTAACACCTGTGCCACGCAATTACAGGATCTGTTGTTTGTCTGGGTGTCTACAAGGTGAAAAGTTCTTTGCTGCAGATTGTATGCAGCGCATACATTTTTGTGTATTGTAAAATAAACACGCAGCTTAATACTGACAGTCACAACCTGAATGTGGTCTGATGAAACCTCGCCTGGGCTAGAGATTGAGGGGAAGCGTGTCACTGCTCCTCAGACTGTGACACATGTCTTGTTTGGCCGGCAAAGCTCCTCTCTGTCTCCCCCTCTCGCTTTACCTCACAGTGCAGGAGAGGAACATGCTCCCTTTCTATGCGCTCCACAGCCTCCTTGTTCTCTCCTCTCACTGTAACACTGCAGTATTCCAGCATACCAATAACTAGGACTGTGGGGGATCCACTCCTCCTCACCGCGCTGCCAGCCACCCAGGTGTGACTACATGTCAGGGAACAGCCACACTACGCCCACAATTACACTCTCCTCCCGACTTTGCTATGCCAGCCCTTCTTGTTAATCCATGACCCACAGAAACTGCGGTTGCAAATGTGTATACATTCACTGTCATGTATCAAACATGGATGCACCTGCACTTACAGGTACAGTAGCTGATGTGTGCATGTGCACATTTAAGTAGTAGCCAATTTTTGCCGTGAAGATGACAGAAGTATTCTTTTTTTTTTTGAAGGGCTGGGATCAGGTAATTGCAGCTGTAGTGACATATAAGGGATTAAGCGTGGGTGTGAAAATGAGGACAGGTGTAATGGACAGAAAAGAATAGGTTTAAATGAGAATATTGGTGTCATTTACAGTTATGGCCCATTTACAGCCTGCACCTCGTTTATGCTTCAACACATGCAATATGTTATTACATTTTTTTTTAGCATTTCCTTGTTTCTTTGTTCATGTTCTTTGCTCATTTTTGATTTACAAACTTTACAGTGTCAAAGCTATCCTCATATTACCTGCTGACAAAGACATCCAGAATAAGAAGACATGGATAGTTTGTAAGGCAAACTGTTTTTTTTTTAGGGATTATTTCCTGGTGGAGGCATCCATTCTTTCCTGTGGGCGTCAGGTGATTGACAGTAAGCAGAGTGTAATGTAATGTGTGCACTGACAAGAAAACACTCATCTTAGTCACAAAAGCATAACAGTAAAACAGAGATGAAATGAAATTATGACTTCACACAGATTGTGATGTATTATCCCACTTGAGAAAGTTCAATGCCTGTACAAAAATGAATGGCAGTAAATGACAGCTTCTATATTTAGAGGAGTGAGCCCTGATAACTCCAACTATGTTGAGGGTGGGTAACCTAGATAATTGGGTACAAACTAAACACACACACACACACACACACACACACACATATAAAGCCAATGCTTTGTATTAATGCAATTAATTAAGTATTACATGGGGCCCATGTATAAACAGATACCCTAAAAGGGGCAAATTAAACAAACTGAATTAGTAAATATTATATTAACTGTGTAAGAAAATACAACAAACAACTTTTCTGTACATAATAGCATCAGCAAAATAACAAACAACTAAACTAACAACTAAAAATAGAAAAAGTCAGTCATTAGTGTATAAATTACTTTTAATATTTCTCTTTCCACTATCTTTTTATAATCGAATAACACTACTTGGTATCACATGTTTATCAAGTAACATATACTGTGTCCCAACACCATACCATAGTATTTATATTATCATCAGTGTCCAGTGAAAACCATGTCAAGAACTATTTTTTTTTGTTTTGTGACAATGCATGTGACAATGCATTTTTCAGATAATTTAATAGGCTTCACACTTCAATAACGGTAAATCACCAAATTTGGATATACATGGTTTTCACTGGACACTGACGATAATATAGATACTACAGTATAGGAAATTGGGTTGACTTCACCATATATACCGAGAGGAAATCATACAGTAATTGCATTGTTGATATCATTCTGGATCGTTTTAGTGTACATCATTTAGTCCCTTTTCCAGTGCCAACAGACTAAGTACTCAAAACCTGCTCCGAATTGGCACGTCATATGAAATTTTACCCACAGTGCATTTCTGTCAGGCCTGAGCTGCTGTCATTTTCAAACTTTCAGCGTCACAGGACAGGGAAACACTGGAGGTCAGGGCGATCCCATAGGTAAACACTGTGCTAGGTGTGCAGTGTACAGGTTTATATTAAGATGAAATTGGTGCAGATCAGACAACACTTCGAAAGGGATGAAAGTAAAAGAAAATCATTTTAAAAAATATATAAATCCTTCTCAGCTTCCCTCTCAGCTGGTGATACGCCCAAATATAGGCCTCCCGGGACCACAAGGATTTGATCTGCTGCTGGTGAAACATATTTAAAACAAACTTTTCATTTACAGATGATTTCTCTAATTAATTAATTTTTAGCAGGAGAATTAATTTGCCGGCCTTTTTCAATTCATGGACATTCAGGAGTTAGAGCGGGTTGCCCGTTAATCAGAAGGTGGGGGGTTCAATCCCAGGCACCTCCGGGCTGCATGTTGAAGTGGGTTACAGATACAGAACCCCGAATTTGTTTGAGCACTAAGGCTCAGTGTGCGAATTGTGAATGCAGATGTAGTGTAAAATAAAAAAAATGAAAATGTAGTGTAAAAGCGCTTTGAGCGGTCGAAAAGACTAGAAAGGCGCTATACAAATGCGGAGCATTGCACCATACAGTATTTGGAGGCAGAAGAAGAACTGGAAATGCGGTCATGATGCTCATCTTCGTCAGCAATACTGGGGATTCCCCCATGGAGCACTCACTGACTTGCTCAAGGGCACTAGAACAAGGCAGATGCCTGCTGACACAGAGGCACACGCAGAGTTGAAGGGCGGTCCCTGCTACTCACTAAACCATTAGGATGCCCACGCCATACATTCTGAGAGAAATACAGAAGAAGTGAGACAGAGTAAGAGGGGGGAAAAAACAATAGGTGGAGGCTAAAATGCAAACGAGGGGGAAGAGATCGCAGATGTTAAGGTGAAAGTGGGATAGGGAGGGAGGGAGAGGAGAGGTTGGCTACTGGGGGATGAGAAAGAAGGGGGGTGAAGTGAGGTGTGGTAGTGGTGGTGGGGGGTAGGGTGTCTGACATCGCCCCCACGGTCATAACAGCAAGGTCTGCATATGGGAGCAGCTGCTGTGGCCTCTGCTTCCTCCCTGGAAAATATGGCTGGAATATTAATTGCGCTGCTAATTCTGCTTATCGCAGCTTTCCGCAACGCTCAGAAGGCCCAGTGAGCCCCCGGTACGTTCGCCTGTTAGCAATGATGACTGGCCCAAGCATGGATTAGACCACCAGAAAATCAAAGCTCTGGAATCAGAACACTTTATTGGACCAGACGCTACAACGAGCAAGGAAAAAAAAGATCATCTTGTTATTTACAGGAGTATTTAACAGTTTGTTTCTCAGTTGGCTCACTCCGTGTGCAGACATTATTTTAAAATAACTAGAGAAAAAAAAGAGTCCTCAAATCTCTTTCATGCAATCTGTTTCAGTTTCTACCTTTGGCATCACCTCAGCTTCTGTCTCACATCGTCAGCTCATTGTCTGACGTGAGATCAGCTTGATTGGCTGCGATGTACTTACACAAGAGTTGGGATAATTTGAAGTAAACTCTGCGCAAGTGGCTGAGTCGTTGTTTTGTGACCCTGTTTGTGTTGGATGAGCGCACCGTGCCTCTCTTGGGAGCAGCCTACAGGCATCCCACAGATCTGACACGCAGCTCCGCACGCTCACAGTGAAAGAGAGAGGAAGGGAAAGGAGGAGAAAAACATATACAGTTCCCCAAGAATCCTGGCTGAATACATTACGGAGAAATAAAAACTAACTTTATCAAGTTTTAGCTGGGGTCAAAATGAGTAAAGATGAAACATGCAATACACTCAGGAGCATTGCAAAAAAAAAAAAACAACAAAAAGGTTTTTGTGATTGTAAATGTACACCTTCTGTATTTCAAATGCTTTTCACACCCTGTTGCGTATGAGTACATAATCTTATGAAGAAAGGGAACTTGAGAAAAACCTACAACGCAGCATTTTGTGATATTATTCACGCTGGAGTACAATTTAAACTCCCCTTCTCAGTGGCAATGCTGCGATATCTTTGCAAAATCTGAAAATATTCAGGACCTTTGTGAATGCATACATAGGGGCCTGCAGGAATTTTTGCAGCCCCCCTTGTGCCACTGAAGCACCTCAGCACTCAGCGGGACTTCTCAGATGACAGAAGGAGCCGAAATGTCAAAAGAAGGATAGAAGAAGAGGTGTTGGCAAAGAGCGGGGTGGCGGGGAGTGGGGGGATGTGGACCCTAGGGATCCGTGTGTGGGGTGCTATGTGCAGGGGAGGGGCAGGGAGGTCAGAATCAGTGAATGCCAGTTTAATCTGATAGGAGTTCATCCATGCAGAGGAGCTGAAGAACCATGCAGTGAAGCAACAGTGATATGCACAAATTACACTCCGGTGAGAGGAGAAGACAGACAGGGGAAAATATACGCACGTGTGTGTGGAATGAAAATGATTTGTGACAGAGGAGGGGAGACGGAGAAAAGAGGCATCATGGGGTGCTTTGAAAACATGGCTGCTGGAGTCGTGCACAGGTAAATGTGTAAGGTGTTTCTCAGTTGCTTAACACACCTACTCATTGAATGTACAACTTGGCATGTGATGGAAGGAAAGGAAGTAGTATGACAGATAAAACAGATCCCTGATTTGTAATCAATACAGGTGAACCCCCCTCCTTCCTCCACCCTCGCCAAACAGCGAGTGTCACCCCTACTTTCCTCTCTCCTTCCGCATCGCTGCGTCCCCTCGTCATGCACTGTAATTAAAACCACAGGTGGGACCCGTAACACTGCCTGCCTGCTCCCAGCATGTAACAGGCACCATCTGGTTCACAGGAGTTTTTTCCTCTAAACAGCCAGGGGTTAAAACATCAAAGGCTCGGATCTTTGATCGGACCTCAGCGGGGTCGAGAGCAGAGGGAATAATATCCACAGTCTTTTGAATCTTTCTGCAACACAAAGCGTGAAATGGGAACGCGAGCTTGAGCTTGTAAGCCACCAGGTCAGCTACCTGCCATTCCTACCGGGACCTTTTGCTGTGACCTGTACCTCCTTTACTGGTATCATGTCCTCCTAAAATCCCTGCCTGCTAACCTGTTACGGAGTATTCTCCAAAGGCTCCCGCAGTGCTGATTACTTTTGCTTCGGTGCATGCTTCGCTAAAGCGAACATGCTCACTACTCCTTGAAACATGGTAGAAGTGATAAAACATGCACTGTCTAGGTCACAGCACATCACAGAGATTTGAATTTTATGAAATCTCTGGCAGATCTTTATGTTTTGCAGTGTTTGTTTTTCTGAGCCTTTTTTTTCAGCGAAATTTAATATACATTTTTTTTTTGTAAGGTAAGACTGCATGGTAAGCTGTTAAAAGAATCTTGCTTGGCAAGTGGGAAAAGATGTCTTTCAAATCAATATCTGAAATGAAAATGAGGAAGACAAAATCATCTCTCAAAGCCTTCACTCTCCCCCGCCACTGTAATAGAGCCTTTAAACAAAGCATTATGCAGCTGTCTCTAGACACAAGATGACAGACCAGTTTTGAATTATTTCACTGACAGGAAAGTGTTACGGCACAGGATGGAAAAGCTCATTTGAGATCAGCACAGAGAAGGACAGAGTTTCACCTGGGGCGTTGGCAGATTGCAGATGTCTGCTTCTGTTCGCTCCTGCATGCATGGTGCAAGCGCCATTCATGGAGCAGCCCCCCTGGTGGAGAAATTCACTTTAAGTTTGGTCTCTGAGGAACAATAAAGACCCCAAACGGCGTGCCTAAATTTAAGCTAGCATGAAATCCCCCCACTGCTCCTGCGTGGCTGGTTCGCCTCCTCCCTCCTCTTTCAGTGGTGTGATACAATGTTTCAGATGTCGCAACGCAATCTATAAAGTGTTTGCATGTTAGTTTTATGTACCGGGAGGTTTAGAGCAACAAAAGCACGAGTTGTGTGTGTGTGTGTGTGTGTGAGTTAACTGAATGTGTCCTGAGCATCTGTTGTAGAAAAGGGTCTTATAGAGGTTTAGAGCAGATTACAAACAAGGGGAGCACTGGTGCATTATAGTATGTTGAACCTGTAATGCTTTGGATTTCTCTCCATGCTGAAGTGGTGTGCACACGTTCTAAAAAGAGCGATAGGCCTACCCCATATAAAGAGTTTGGATGTTGGTTTCTTTTTCTCACCCTCTCTAAACCCAAAAATAATGGACTGGATTACACACCATGTTTATCTGCTTTAATGTAAGATGCAAACATTGGTGAGTCTGGCTAACTAGCTTACTGGCTGCAGTAATAACCTAACCTAGGGTTACGTCCAAGGAGAAAGAGCATTTCATTGGACTTTATTTTGTTACTCCAGTCTGCAGTGTAGTTCATACACTTCACTGATAAACCACAGAACATTAGGCTTCATGATCAAATAATGTTTTTATATCACGTCACTCTTCTGTCCATATTCATGACCTCTCTCTCAGTCTCTCTTTTTTATTTTCAATTTATGTTTTTTATAATGCCTGGTTTTAGGGGTGCAGAGGAGGGTTGCAGGGGGGTGTTCACATCTCTACACATTGAGTGAAATAAGTAGGCCTAGTTTATTTTAAAAGTGGATGAATTTTTCAATACTTGCAAGTCAGTCAGGGCTCTTTGGAGGGTGGGGCCTGTTTCAATTGAAACATGGATAAGGCACCACTGGTTTTAAGAGTAGCAAGGCTATACAGACTATCCAACAAAGAGAGCTCGGTTCCAAAGGCAAAGTTTGTTAAAGAGCTGGTATTATGCTCATTTTCAGGTTCAAAACCTTATTTAGGAGTTGTACCAGAACAGGTTTACATGGTTTAATTTTCAAAAAACACCATATTTTTACTGCACATTGCAGCTCCTCTTTTCACCCTGTGTTGTACACTCCGCGCTTGAGCTACAGAGTGATGCATCTTACTTGTACAAAATCTTTGTTGGGAGTTGCACATGCTCAGTTCCCAGGTAAGGACTACTAGCCAATCAGAAGCAGAGAAGGGCGGGTCGTAAGAAACAAGGTAGTGTGATCCAAATCAAAGCCGCTTCAGACTGCAACCGTAACCTAGCAGATGGTATAAGTTACTCACTAGTCCACAATCACACAACATCATTGTTCCACATCTTACCATAAACCACTACAAAATACACCATATTTCAACTGAATTTTACATAAAAATTGGCCAAACAATTTGAATGTTTGCTCAGTAACTTTCACATCAGGTGTAACATTAGCATTATAGTTATAACTTTAGCTGTGTTTGCCATCGTTTACAACAACTCCACACAACAGTCTGTGAAGTTACATTGCTGTGTTTATTTTAAATATAGTTCACAACAAATAAAGCATACTTACAGGTTGCGATTGTGAATTTCCAGGCCAAAACAGAGTTGGAGTTGCATCGTCTTTTAGGACTAAACATTGAACTGTTGCCGGTGTTCTGACGATCTATGCTGCCTTGCTGAAAAATGCAAATCGATAGACTTGACTCTACTCGGCCCTGCTCCGTTTTCCATTGCAGATAGTATCCAGAGATAGTACGTAGCTTGTCGTCATAGCGACGCCACACACAACTGCCGCGACGTAATGTTCAATGCGACACACACACCAGCGATCCACAAAGCTTTCTCTTTTTTAAGTTAAAACGTTTCAACAATGTGAAGACAGATAAGCGGTATGAAAACCTTCCACCTTTGCCGTTGTTGCTGCAGCGGTCTGTGTGACGGCGGGAGCAGAGGGCTCTGTGAGTAGGCGGCTGGTCGGCCTCACACGCTCCTCCCGCGGGTTGGCACAGACTTCCCCCCACCGCTACTTGCGGAGCTCCTCAACTCCGAAAATATTCAAGCATATTTATGTCCCGACTCACTTCTCGTAAAACTGTCAATATTCGAAATCTACTCAGTCGATTTCTCACCTCAAAACTTCTCAGAAGTGGATTTAGTGATGAAATTCCATACGAAAACTGTAAAAGATAAAACTTTCTGTTTCACGTTACATTTTAGTATCCTTCAGCTCACTTGGAACCTCGATGGACTACAAACGAGCTGTTTTCAAGCAGTTCAGAGCAGAGCTTTCTGTGGGAGATTGGAACTCCCTTTGGGCTGGACTTTGGGCTTTTTCACTTTGCAAACCTGTTACATGCACAAAAAACATTACAAAATCCTATTTTGTATATGAAATATGTATTGTAATTACATGCATCATAAATACTGCCCATCCCTGCCAGTATCACTCATCAAAAATGCAAACAAGACAACGGTCATTTTCAAAAAAATGTTTTGACAGAGGATCAGTTTGAATATTGCTGGGAATAATGGAACGAGAAGAAGCAGCCACAGAGAACTGTTAGATGAAGAGCTGCAGGCGACAGGCTGCACACCTCCAACTCCACAACTCCTTTCACTATGCCCTGCTGTTTGCAGACTCACACCGTGTGTAGCATAAAATCACATCACGGTTGCTCACAGAATGATGAAAAAGGCCAATTATTGCCTGACTTCTTTATTAAAACCACAACAGTTTGTTTTGCTGCCCCCAGAATTCTGTGACCTGTAGTATTAATATGCACTTGCTGTTACCACTAGTAACCACAGGTGTCACCAAATCAACCAGGACTGAAATCTTTAGTATTGAAGTGCAATGTTGAATGGAAGCTGCAGTTCAGCCTAGGGAATTTTAAATTATGGAAGGCACAGGAAGACCTGTGGGAAATGTGTAAAAATTATTAAGAAAGAGCAAGCTTTTCTGATTCACAGAGCACTCAGACAGAGCATATATGGAAAGAGGGGGGCATTATTACTTTTGATGTGATCACTGACCTTGATCCAGATCTCTTTGTGGAGTGGGAGCCATTTTCTCTCTGGTATTTCAGGGGAAGAGTAAAGTGACGCATTCAACAGCACACTATCCATTAAGGCCAGGCGCAGCAGGGGTATTTTTTATCAAAATGCAGCGCTTATTGATGGATTGAGATTCATGTCTCGCAGTTCAGATATGATAACCCACGCTACTTGGCCTTCAATTCACATCTCTTTTTGCCTCACAATTCATCCCTCTCCCCTCTCTCTTCACGCCACACTTTCACTCTCACTCCATCTTCCCCCATCTGTTCTTTACCCCATGTGTCAGATCTCTTTGCCACCTACCCACCACCTCCACCACACTCATCTCTAGCTATTCTCCTCCCTCTCCACCAGTTCTTCACCTCTCCTTCCGTGCCCAGCAAGAAACTATTGGAAGCTGGCAGCTCCAGAATTCTGATCAGCCACTTTGTGGTCTTAGAAGGCTTGCTAAACTGCCTTTCCGATTAATCAATAGTTCCATTGGCTGCGGTTAACACCTGTAACCTCTGCATTACATGGAGGGAAATGTTCGGTCCTGGAGCAGAATAGCAAACATCTAACTTATCCTGGCTACAGCCAAATCCTGCTTATTGCAAAACATTTTACCCACTGAGCAGATAAGTTCTCTGGGATTAGAAACATGGAATGATGGTCTCTCGCTCTATTTTTCCTCCCTCTCATTTGTTTTGACTGAGTGTGTGAATGGGTGAGTGAGTGAAGGAGTGAGCTAGTAAATGCTGATCAAAGAGAAGCTACCTGTGGGCTGCTTTTGTATCCGCTCCAGCTCCACAGTTGCCATATGGATGCGTAAGAAAAGTGAGGTACACTAAGATGCTGCGATAGAGGTAAATTAAATTCATACTGCAGTATCTAGGTCATTTGTAAGGCCCAAAGCAAGATCTCCTTCCCTGCCTGCCTTTTCCGTGTGTTGCTTGAGTTTGTGGAACATCAAGGAGATGAAAACACTCCACATCCTGTGTATGCAACAGCTCACACAAGAATTGTGTGCTGAAAGCATGCCAGCGTGGCCCTTTGAGTTTCTTTTGACAGTTTATAAATAGAACGAGCTATTGTTTTATCACTAAATGCATCAGTATACATTTGTTGAAAGGATATACAAAACTAATTGACTGGAAAATATAGCCCTCCTAATACGCTAAAAGAGTGAAATACATCTTTCAACCAATTAAGGAGCAAATAAGCTTTTGTTTAATTCAATTATTAAACTCACCAAAAGTATTTTAGTTGTTTCCTGTAAAAGATTCCTTTGCTAAACATATTTAGTAGTTCTTTTCTCAGATTAAGTACAGTAAGTATAGTATCAGCATTGTGTGAAATTGTTTGGCAACGTGTTAAGAAACCTTCATTTATATGGAAAAGTCCCGCACTCCAGCTTTAAAACTACCCTACCTTTTTCTCCCTCCATTGTGGTCTGGAAAAGATTAGCTTATAGTGAGTAGTTTATTTGAACCTGTGGAATTTTTGGCCACACGAGGTGGACACGCTCAAACAAGCAACAGAATCCTATAACTATCACTTTATAAAGTTGATAGAGCGAGTTGTTAGCCAAGTTTCTAATTTACACATCCAGCAGTTATGATGCAACCTTAGCATTCATTAGGAGTGTTGTTTTTGTCTACTTGATGAATGTATGTCCAATATTCTCTCTCTCCTTTTGGTCTCCACCACCTCCTAAGGGAAATATCTGGCTCTTTAGTTGCTAAATCCTCCTCTGTGTTCACCAGCTAGTCACTAACTATGTTTGTCTGATGTTTGGTGGGCAGATAAACTTAGTGTTTTTTTTTAAGAGAATAATAGTAGCTTTAATGAAAAATCCATTATAGATGCTATTAAAGCTGAAATCCAAAACTTTGAAAAGTTCAGAAACTTCTGGCAAAATAAAATAAGTGTGTGTTTCTATCAACTATCTTTATGCAAATATATTCAAAACAATGTGTCACAGCTACATAATAAATCAAGCACCAGCAACTCTGATATATGATGGCATTTCATTGCTGCTTCCTACCTATGATAGCATTTTATTTTTTAATGAATTAATTTTTCCACTCTCTTCATCATGCGTACACTTTCGTATTTTTAATTAGCCCCTATGGTGATAGATAGGGAATTAGGGGACACACACAAACAATGGGATGGAAATGTACCAACTGAAACAATCTTTAAATGACAAGAAGATCAGAGATTTGTTGGTTAAGTTGGTTTAGGAACCTTATGTTGAAACCTGAATGGTGTGCCAGCTCACAGTAACAGCTTGTACAACGTAACTTTTACTTCCCAGCCTGATTTATGGTATAAAATATTTTAGTTTTTCCTTGTACAGGTATAGCTGGCCAAAATTTTTAAGTTTTAAATGGTTAATATCAGAGCTTGGCATTTGAGAATGGAGAAATTAATAAATTGGAGAAAACAGAGATGCCCTCTGTTACACTCAGCTGACAGAAAACTTTGGGCCCAAATGCAGACATGAATGAGCAGAGCAGGCAAGATGTTAAGGTGATTTATTATCAGAATTAAACAGTGAAAACTTACAGTGGTG
This sequence comes from Micropterus dolomieu, assembly GCF_021292245.1. Lineage (NCBI taxonomy): Eukaryota > Metazoa > Chordata > Actinopteri > Centrarchiformes > Centrarchidae > Micropterus > Micropterus dolomieu. The sequence goes on along the minus strand of NC_060150.1, from coordinate 34,377,137 downwards.
TGGTTAGGCAGTCCAAAAATAAAGTACAGTAATCCAAAATCATGAAACAAGTCCACAAGTCCAACAGAAATCATTAATCCAAACAACCAGGAGAAAACACCAGGAATAATTCTGGGAAGAGAGCCATGAGACAAAAGTAGCATCCACCATGTAGAACAATGAGCACGCCACAAGTGAGAGAGTAAAACCAACTAAACACACCAGTGGGGGTGAGCATAATCAGACACAGGTGAAAGCACTAGACAATCAGTGAGACAAACACAGGAAGTGAAATGAGACATTGACACAAGAGGGCAGACAAACTACGAAGTAAAACAGGAAACATGCAACACCAATACCAACCCTCCTGCCGTGACACCCTCTTCTTTAACGACTCAATAGCCCAAAATGCATTGCAGCGACAAAACGTGGATCTTATGGCTCTGTTCCTTGCATATGGAAGACTCTTCATCTGCAATACATTCAAATATTCTATTATACTGATAGTTAAAAAGTGTAATATGTCAAAATTAACTACTTGTATAACAAAAAATATCTACTAGTGAAAATTAAATAATATGGTTAATAAATAATTATACGACTCTATACAGACATACAGTCGCATGAAAAAAAAAACAAAAAAACATTCCAGCTTCATGTAAGTGAACGGTTCTTAATCTTAGATCTTCTGAGAGCTCATTTGCTTGAGGCATGGTTCACATCAGGCAATGGTTCATGAGAATAGCAAAATTAAAATTGGTGTGTGTTTTTTATAGTGCAGGGCAGCTCTAAGAAACACCTTCAGTCTCGTCACATTGGTTGGACTCCAGGTTGGTTGATTCCTGACTCCAATTAGCTTTTGGAGAAGTCATTAGCCTAGCGGTTCACATACTTTTCCCACCCTGCACTGTGAATGTTTACATGGTGTGCTCAATAAAAACATATTATTTTGTATTAGTTTATAAGATAAACTAAAGATAAAGATTGTGTTTGTCTATTGTTGTGACTTGGGTGAAGAGTCACATTTTATGACCAATTTATGCAGAAATCCAGGTAATTACAAAGGGTTCACATACTTTTTCATGTGACTGTATTTTAATTAATTAAATAAGTGTAATTTGTCCTTTGTCATGGGGGGGGGTATCGTTCACTTAAAAGAGCTGGCTCTTTTGTGACCGACACATCACTATCAGTCACTACCACAACTATCATGGTGAATGGCCCCATTGGCCAAAGTTAACCTGAAAGGTAGCTCACCAGGCGATATGCTCTATCTCTAAAGCCACAGTCAGCATGCAATCGTTATTGCCCTCTTCTCTGATAAGTAAAACTCAATTGTCCAGGCAAGTTGTTTTCCAGGAAAGCTGTAAGCAAGTATGTACAAAGACAAACTAAATTACGGCACTTCATCATCAAGATGCACTGAGTATCAAAAGCTGATGATATAGTGTGTGAGTGAATCTCAGGGTGGAATTCTCCTTTCATGTCAGTGGCATAAACACTGTGGCTATCATCCATTTAGCTGCATCCTGGCTGTTTTCACTGCTCGTAGATCACTGCCGCCTTTCTGCATGGCTCCTCGGCTCCTCTGCCTGGATGAATCAGATTAAGTAGGGTTTTGCTGCTCTACCCCCACCTCCACCTCCTCCTCCTCCTCTTCCTTCACCACACTGCACCTCCCTGGCACCTCCACACACCCAGTCACCATCCCCCCACCTCCTTACCCACAACACTTGTCCTCCATCCATTACTCCCTTCCCTTCTTCTACGTGAAACTCAGGGTCCCACTAGTATATATCCCTTTGCCCCACTCCCCCTTGTTCGGCCCTGACTATCACAGCCGCTCATACATAAAGGCAAACATCCCCCATACACACATATTGCGCACACAAAAATGGACAATGAAGTAAGCTTCTGGGACCTTCTAGTGCACGTCTCAATCACACCTCAGCAGCCTTCAGTCCTTGGTTGGTTAATTACAACGCTGTGAGGATGACTTTAATGAAGGGCGTAACATGATCAGTATTGAGCTTACAATTCCACATTTCACCTCTCAGTGTGCACACACTATGCATGCAATCCACAATAATGCCCACTAATTATACAAGACATCACACTGGAGACCGAAGGTTTGCACTACGTTTGTATCTCGCCCTTTGCAGTGAGTTTATTTCTTACGGAAATACTTCCCCACCTCTGATGTTATTTTTATTTGCATTCAGTGAATAATGCAACACACATGGAAAAAAAAAAGTGTACTTCACAGTGCTTTTCATTTCCCAAACATACTTGACAATAGCTCAGTAGCAGGTAACTCAGTCTGGGAAGCAGATTTCCAGCCCAGACGGAGATGGTAGCTGGAAATAAAAACAGATTGTGGCAGTTGACAGGTGCAATGAAAAGTGGGTAGTTTCCTTGATGTCGAAAAAGGCTCAGAAGCACCCAGATCAAAGTTTCGAGTGACTTTTAATATTTATCCAAGAAAAATATTTCTGAAAACATCAGTAGTTGTTTTTCCCCTTTCATTTTAACTGTTTACTTTGCTAAAAGGCCAAAAAGTGTGGCATCATTTTAAAAAGTGTTCACTAATGGTGTTTCTTCAGTTAGAGGTGGGAGAAACTGTCCCACTTAAGTGTTTTTAAATTATTATTTTTAACATATACGGAAAATGTACGTATCTAGAGAATTCTTGTGCCAGCTTCTGTACGTACATGTACAAACATGCAACAGACAGACGCCTCGTTGTTAGAAAAGCACTCGTCTTCCTTCAAGTTTTTCAGGAAACACTATAAATTCAGAAAATAGAGAAGATGGAGACAGGCTAAAATCATTCCTACAGATAGCTTATTGACTTTCTGATGCTTGATTATGGCTGTTTTGGTGGTGGTGGTGGTGGGGGGATTGGTGAGCTTCAAGTCAAACTTCAGAACATTTACATTTCTCCCTCATTAGTCACATATTTTACCCAAACCTTGAGAATTAATTATCGGGCCCCACTGCCAACTAAATTGATTTCCTCTCTTTTCTCTGAAATGATATAAATTATATCACTCAAGCATAATGCAGGGGCATACAGCTCTCGGCAGACGTGGATTCACAATGCATATTTTAGAAGAGGAGGTGTGAGTTTGTGAGTGAGTGTGTGTGTGACAGAGAGATGGAGGGAGATCGATAGTTTTGTTTGTCTGCGGTTTAGTTTCTGCCACTATAAAATGTCTGGGATTGGTTTTGAACAGACGCCTTGTGTTTAACAGCAGAACATTTATGATCACTACCTATTTGAATTGACTTTGAAGTATTCTCCAATTGATGATCTATAATCAGTGTTAGAAAGATGGAACAAATATATTGGGATTAATGTTACTCTGTCATACTCTGTATGAAGTCAAATGCTAATGAGAAGTGTAATAGAGAACAAATGTGTTGACGTACTAATATGACAGGTTTTTGTGTCAGTATTTCAAAGTAAAGTGCAAAATCCTCGTTTGCTTTTCTTTCTCTCACTGCTTTCCATTTCAAGTCGCAGGTGAAATTCCCTCGTTCCCTGCTGGATTGTCATCAACTGTCATCAACGGCAGCGGACCTTGAACCAGATACAAGATGAGGGATTTCTCTGCCCTGCTTATGTGTGTGCGTGGCAGCCAGACTGAGAATGAGTCTGGGCTGAGGAAGGGAAGCACAGAGCGCCTTGTCTGAGGCCTACCAGGAGACAGCTGATAGCCAGCGCACCGTGTCTTAAATCTCTACCCTAGTGTCATCTCCCCTCATGCTGCCACACGCAGCCCCGGCTCAAACAACGGCCTATAGAGGGCCGAGAAGCAGCTGGTAAGTTACAGAACTGGGTGGATGGAAACATGCTCTTTATGCTTCATCGGCAACAGTTTTTTTACATGGCTGCTCCCCATTTTTATTTTATATTTATCAAGGTTTTAGGCACTTCTGTGGAAAACTATGGTTGCTTTTGGTAGAAAAATCATTTAACACATACTCTGCCAATAGGAACCTTATACTCAACATTATTTTATCAACATTAGGATTTCCCTAAATGAATGAGAATTGCTTATAAACTTCTGCTATTAATCCTATAGGTGTAAAATACGGTTAATTCAAATGGATTTCAAATTATCTGTATCTGTCATTGGCAACAGGTTCTCACTCCCAACTCGTCAAATACAGCAGCTTGGTCAGTGGCTCTGCGCTTCAAACTATGCTACCTTGATAAGTGACAAGTTAGGCAATAATAAATACCCAATGTTCAGTCAGATGCAATCAAGTTAGCAATATTACATAATAGAGCTTTCTGAGAGGTGACCTTCATCATCGTGGTAACAATAAACATGTGTTTAATGTTGTGAAAGAGGTTTGCGTTCAAATAAGCTACGTACTTGTGTACGTCACATACGTAACGTTAGTAATGTTGCTACTTGCATCTGCACTCTGCGCATGCGTTGGCGTCTGTAGCCACCAGTCGGAAGCTCCGTCTTAAACCAGACTCTAATCCAGTTTTAATCCACTCTTTTTCGTTACATTTTTTATATCCTTTTTATTTAACTTAAGTTTTTAACTTAAGTTTTACGTGGGTTAAGGATTTTAGTCATCCGACATGGATTTTAAGCTAGATGACCGTAAAAACGCAATCAACGCTACTGATCGCAACAAAGCTCCGGTGACTATGCTAGTCGAGATAACTCTGCCCCATGAGGACTGCACACTCCTTAAGAAAGCGAACAAGAAGATTGCTGACCTTATGGAAGACATCCGACAACTTTCAGAGGAACTCAAAGAGAAAGATTCCCTGCTGACTGGCTTTATGGATGTGGCTTCAGTACAAGCCAAACAGATTGTTTCTCTTAGCGCAACCGCTAACATCCAGGACACTGTGTTTTGGGACCCCTCTAGCCTTCCCAGGCTCAGTCCGCACGCAGTGTTGAAGCAGATTCTACTCAGTCCTGCTCTGGAACCACACAACCGGCATCTCCTCGTCCTCTTTTCTCCCTAGCCACACTAATAATTGGTGACTCCATAACCAGAAACATCCGTTTCTTTAACGCTACCACTCACTGCTTCCCCGGTACCACCACGGATGACATTTAAAAAAAACTCCAGGACCTAATGCCGTCGCTCCCGTCCTCCATCACAAGAGTGATAGTCCATGTCGGAACAAATGACACAGCTCTTCAGCAGTCTGAGCTGACAAAATCAGATTTTAACCGTCTTCTTAACTTTTTAAAGCAGTGTGGAAAGTCCGTTTTTATCTCTGGTCCCATTCCCACAGTTGGTCGCGGTGCTAGCCGCTTCAGTAGACTCCTTGGCCTCCACGACTGGCTCCAGTCCGCCTGCAGGGCTCACCGTGTGTGTTATGTGGATAATTTTAATATTTTCTGGCAAAGAATGCCTCTTTTTAAGACAGACGGACTTCACACAAGCAAACGGGGCTCAGAAATGTTAGCTGCTCACATACAGCATGTGGTGCGGTCCACACATGACTTACGTGAATGACTAATCATTCATGCAGCACACCTGGACACACCACCGCTCACTGAACAGATCTCTGCCTCACTGCCACAAACAACTGTCTCCACCTGCTTGCATGTAAAACCGTCTGCTCCCAGCGCTGTTCCAAAGACTTCTATTCCTGTCATCATCACGCATAGACCAGTAAACTGAAATGTGCACATCCCACACAGCAATCATAGTAATCTTATAAGGATTAGGACAACTGCACCAACTCCAGCATCTAGAACAAACTCATTTAAAATGGCTCTCTTCAATGTGAGATCACTTTCAAGTAAGACTTTTATCTTAAATGATTTTATCTTGTCTGCAAATCTAGATTTTATGTTTTTAACTGAATCCTGGTTGCAAATGAATGACTATAGCCAGCTATCTGAACTGTGTCCGCCTCAATATGATTGTTTTAGTCAACCGAGGGTCAGTGGTCGTGGTGGTGGGCTAGTGAGCGTGTATAGGAAAAATTTAAAATGTCATCAAGTACGCTGTGATGAATTTAACTCCTTTGAAGTTCTCACTCTTAAAGTTGGAGGGCTGCAACCTATCATATTTGTTATAATTTATCGCCCCCCAAAACCGCCTGGAGGATTTTTATCAGAACTTCCTGAATTTTTATCTACTCTGGTTTTAAATTATGACAGAATTG
>NC_060150.1:34325967-34370901 GCF_021292245.1 Micropterus dolomieu | reverse complement strand
CACTGGGTGGGGATCTCTGGTACTGCCCTAGAATGGTTTTCATCCTACCTGTCAAATAGGAAGTTTTGCGTGTCTGTAAACAACTATGTCTCCTTGTTCTGTCCAGTTAAATATGGTGTGCCTCAGGGGTCGGTCTTAGGACCCATTTTTGTTTTCCTTGTATCTGCTTCCCCTTGGACATATTATCCATAAACATGGCATTTCTTTTCATATTTATGCTGATGACACACAAATATACTTGCCCATCAGATCCACAGACCCTGGAATGCTGAGTTCACTTAACAACTGCCTTTGTGAAGTTAAAAAATGGATGTCAAATAATTTCCTCCAGCTGAACTCAGACAAAACAGAAATCCTGGTCATCGGGTCCCAGCAGATGGCAAATCAAATACTGCTATCTGCTGGTTCGCTAGTAAATCACATTAAGCCTGTGGCAAAGAACCTTGGTGTTTGGTTTGATAGTAATTTAAATTTCGAGCAGCACACGACAAAGCTTGTTCAATCATGTTTTTATCAACTTAGAAATATAGCAAAAATTCGATCTATGTTAACTTTTAAGGACACCGAGACCATTTTACACGCCTTCATCTCATCACGCCTGGATTATTACAACAGCCTTTTCACCTGTTTAACCCAAAAATCTATTGATCGTTTCCAGACTGTCCAGAACTCAGCTGCCAGGCTTTTAACCAGAACAAAGAAATATGACCACATTACTCCTATTTTAGCTTCATTACACTGGCTCCCAGTATGTTTTAGAATTGACTTTAAAATTCTATTGATCACTTTTAAAGCTCTTCATGGCCTCTCGCCTTGTTATATTTCTGACCTTTTAGTCCCATACACACCAGCACGTACCTTGAGATCCTCGGGCAGAGGTCTGTTGTCTGTTCCAGAGTCTCGACTGAAAACTAAAGGGGACAGAGCGTTTGCTGTCAGGGCCCCGAGGCTCTGGAACAGCCTGCTTGAGGAAATCAGGTCAGCTGAGTCAGTGAACTCTTTTAAGTCCCTTCATAAAACATACTTTTATAGGAGAGCCTTTCCCGATCTTATTTGACTTTATTTTATCCCTTTTATTTTATTGTATTTTACTAATTTTATATTTATCTGTATTTTAGTCTTTTCAATGTTTTCATGCTTTTATCTTGTATTGTTTTTTTGTATTATTGTCTCTTGGGTATTATTGTCTTTACACTTGTTAAAGCACTTTGTAACTTGTTTTTGAAAAGTGCTCTACAAATATTATTATTATTATTATTATTACTTAAGTTAAAAAGAAGTTGACTACTGGTTTCAAATGGGAAATGAAACCCGGTTTCCTCAGTGAAAGTGCTGTATTGCACTGATTCATAATCCAACGTAAAACTTAACCCCTTTAATAGGACACACCTAAATAATCAGTAATGCAGCCTATTGATTTTTGAAGTCACATGGCTAGTTAAATTGAGATCACATGTGGTAGTATACAGTGTTGGGGAGTAACTAGTGCCTCTAAGGCTGTCTTTTAAAAACAGTTAACAGTTGAAAACATTCATAAGAAATTTAGAAAAATAATCACAAAGTAGTTCAATATAATAAGTTTCATTATTTTGATAAAATAGTTGAAACAGTTACATTACTATTACATTTTCAATAGATAAACTTGTAATCGGCTATTACATTTCCAAAGTAACCTTCCCAACACTGGTAGCACACACCTGTAGAAGATCCAATTTTGGGTGAGCCAGCAGGATGCCAAAGAAAAAAATCACTTAAAAAAAGTTATTTTTAGCTGTGCATTAAATGTCATTGAACTTCACAAGAATTCCACATGCAATCACAATGAAGAATGTAACGCTGCAGTACGACCTCTTAGGCAAAAGTATGAGGCGGCGTCCTCTCTCCTAAAGGTGATGACAGAAGTCTTGGATGTGTTCATCAGTGTCTGTTTTCGCTGCACCTTGCAGCCTGTCTGTGTCTCACCCTGAGCACTGCACAGCTGTGGGTGTCGATGGTGACAGGTCAGCTAATTAGAGCGGTACTGTGTCTGTCCGAGGCTGCGGCAGGGAGCTGCTGGGTGCATGACTCTGTGCATGCTCATCGAGGCCTCCGGCCCCACGCAGGCACCCATGCATACACACACTGATGCATGCAGAAATGTTCTGACAAGTATGTATTAACTTTGCATTAAGTACAGTGCCCATAAAAAGCTGTAACTCCTCGAGCTTTTGCACACTTTCTTATGTCACAAGAGGGTTGGCTGGCTATGGATATTTTATATATAATATAATATATAACATACACTTTTCTATCAATGTAAGGAGGGAATTTGCGAATTTCTAAACTCATTTTGAAATGTAAATGAATTTAGCCAAAGGTAATCAATAGGTAGAATACATATCTAAAGCATAGTACATATTTGACTGTAAAAATTGCATGAATTAAAGAACAGAAACAAAAGGTCACGTGTGTGAGACCTTTAATAGTCCATGTATAAGTTACAAAGCTCATATTGTCATAATTATGTGGCTGACCTTGAAGGAGGCAGCTTTATTAATAGTTGTAAAGTTATATGTATCCCGCACAACCATTAGCCAGCATGACCTTCAGCGGCACAGCGTCACCACAACGACCAAGACAACCACTTCCATCTCTCCGAGCTCGCCTGACCTCCCCGAGCTACGATGCTTCGTCATAACCTGACACCTCCCCGTGACACACAGTTTGACCCTTTGCCCCCAAGCAATGGCCATACTGTAGAAACAGATGGAAGCAAACACACACTGACACACATAAAACACATGTAAGTGCTTCCACGCTTGCATCTCCCACTCAAGAGGAATTATTTTGAGCTAAATATTTAGACATCTGTAGAATAAAAGACACGCACACACACTCTGGCAAATTAAATCTCTAATACCGTATGATACTCAACCGGTACCTTTGCTATATTTCACCTGTTTCAATTGAAACAGGCGCCGCCCTCCAAAAGGCCCAGACAGACATGCAAGAATTTAATAATTCACCCACTTTTAAAATAAACGAGGGCCTACTTATTTTACTCAGTGTGTAGAGATATGGTGGAAACGGTGCTGCGAGAGTGAGAGAGAGAGAAAGAAAAAAGGAAGCATGCAAATATGGACATAAGTGTTGATGTGATATAAAAACTTTCTTTGATCATAAAGCTTAGTATTTCTCTACAGTTCTGTGGTTTATCAGTGAAGTGCATGAACTAGACTGCAATTTACAGTGACGAACAGACGCTCGTCTCCACTGTGAAACGTCTGTATCCTCACTGCGCTGCATTATTATAAACTATGATGAACTGGTCGTGGGTCACATCTCTCTTCCTCTTCATCGCCTTTAGGTCTCATGCATTAGCTCCTGTTGTTGACTCTGTATTTGCTGTGGCTGCTTTCACTTACAGTATGTTGGTGTTCAAGTGTGCTGTCTGCTGTACTGTAAAATGTTGTCAAATTTTTCTAATTTGCTGTTAATAACTATTAGATACAAATTAATTAATACAAAAATCATGAATAAAGTGCACCATTTAGTATGACGCCATTATATAGATGGACCTTCTGTCAACTTCCCTGTGTAGGGGAGACTGATCTTACAAAAAAACACTATATATTACAAAAAAGAATTACCACATGGATACCGCAAAAAATAATAACAAAAATAGTAATATTAGTATTAGTATAGTAACGCACTACAGAAAATTACTATATTAATGTTATTGAGTTGGCTATGGTGATCTTGTAGTGAAGTTTTAGTGTACTATAGTGTTTATAGAGATTCCTTGTAGCATTTCTTGTAGTATGACAATGGTGTTTCCAGGAAATTACTATAGTTATACAATACATTTACTATACCATCATCATAGTATTACTTTAGGAATGTTCTATATTGTTCAAAAAACAACTACAGAAACAACTATTTAAAATAATATAGGAACACTACAAAGATCTAGATACATTTACTATTACTATTGAAATATTATAGGGCTACTATAGCTATAAAAATAAAACACTACAGAAAGAAACTATAGTAATACCATAGCTGGTGAAAAATACTATAAAAACGCCACAAACTTACTATAGGATACTGGACAGTTATTATAGTATACTAAGATAAAACTATATCAGTTTCGTAAGGATGGGATTGGGATGGGATTATAAATAAATATGTTTATGTACACAAATGCTTTTTAAAATGGGGGCCCTCTAGATGCTTAAGTCACTGCTTCTAACAGATCCCAGGTGACTGGATTTCGATTCCAGGACATGACAGTGCTATCAGATCTTTACAAGCTCCATTCAGTGTGAACTATCCGTTTCATATTATCAAGTATGTCACTGAACATGGTCCATTTGACAATGGTGTTCTGTATTGCTGCAGTATCCAGCTCTTTCTGAGATGCTGCCAAGGGAGGTCTTAGAGGTGAGCTTCTTCTCTCTTGGCTAAATTGCTTATTTTTCCTCCTTCTTCCTCCATGAACTGGACCTTTTGCCCCGGTCGGCCCTTTGGTGGCACCGGAGTCATCTACTTTTATTGCACTTAATGCTTCACGGTACAAAACAGCAGCGATGCACAGAGAGTTTCTAGTCCTGGCACCCAACGTAAGTGCCAATCAATTTTTAATCACAGCTGAATCAATAGTAGCGGCTTATTTTTGTATAACAAAAAAGCACTGATGGAAAATGTAAAGTAAATATTAGATCTGATGCATTGTCTTTAATTGAACTTGGTCACTGGTCATCTGCACACTCCAGAAACCTGATCTCCAGTCTGCTGTTGCGGTTCCTGGCAACGGCACAAGCCAGGGTCGTATCATAAACAACACAAAACACATTTAATGGCCACCTCTTGTGAAAAATTTAAATATTCATTTGTGCATTTTTATTTGATATATGCTGCAGCCATAAAGTGAGATTAAAAGGCCTATTTGAGAGTTTTTTAACTTGTGCTTAATGGATTGGGGAACTTTTTATGACCTATACTTTGTCCCTGTTGTAGTAATAGCAATGATTCCTATTTTTTATTCCCCAGTTCATAAAACAATACTTGAATGCTTAATAGAGCAAAGCCTTAATAGGCTGGAACCCTAATTGTATGAATGCAACACATGCATTTCAGAATACCCATAATGGTGTGAGACAAACCATCATATTCACAGCATATGTGTAAAAATGCTCTCCACTTTTAAAAGTGTATCCCCAACAGTCATGTTTAGGTAACACTTGCTTCCAGGTGTTAACACAGATGACAAGGAATCATTGTGTTGTATGTAATCAACAATTTGTCTTGCATGCTAATATGAAAACGACAAGGCTGCATTTAAGTGCCCTATTGTGGAAAAAATCTCTTCTGCAATAAATGAGTGGCATATGGTTCCAATTGTCTCTTTGTTGGCAATTCCTATACACAAGGCAATATACCTTATATAGGTGGAACTGCGGAGGCAGCAGAAACCTTAACTGCAGCCTTATGCTGCCTTCCTATAATGACAAAATGAAGGTTTGAGTTTTTTTGCTCCAGTGTTTGTGCTTTTTGTTGACAGAAAAAAAAGGAAAAGAAAATTTCAAAATGATTGTGGTTCCTGTAAATAATCTGTTTAGCATGCTGCACCATGCTCTTCAGCCACTAAGTTTAAATTAATGTAATTCTCATTTCGTTTGTCTACTAAAGTGTACTAAGCTTCATTATTACTGTATCTCGATCATAACCTAAAAGGCTGCGGCCCACTGAGTGCCAAGATGTAAAAGCTGTCCGATGAGTCTCAACGATATGCAAAGCTCCCCTGTTAATAATTCATGTTTGAGTTTACAAATGGCACTGTTGCGCAGAGACGAATCAGTCGAGTCGTTGAAATGCTGTTTGGAGGAGATGAAAGTTTAATTCCTGTCCTAGATTACTCCTCCTCATATCTAAGCAGACCCATTATTTTGCCTCCACCAATGTTTTCCCACCCGCTGTAATGGGAAATGAAGGGAGATGTAGGCTGCAGTGGAGGGATACGACCGGTTATGTACTTACCAAGGATCCTCCCTGATAGGTGACAGCTGGGGTGGCTATTTGCATCCCTGTTTGAGGGAACGTCCTGTTAGGCCACAAGCTGCTGTGGGGAAAACAGGGCTAGTACTGTAAATGTTGCATGTTAATGAATGTGTGTGTGGTACATACTGTACGTGAGCATGATTAATAGAATGACTGTTAAAGAACAGAGTAGCCAAGCAGACATAAATTGAAAAAATGCCTACGCAACCACTGATGCTTTTTAAAGCTGTAAATTGCCAGAGTTGACCATTCAGGAAGCTCTGCCCTTTGTTACAATTGCTATGCTTCTCAGTTTACAGTAAGTGGCAGATTTACCATTCCTTTTGCAGTAATTTTTAAAACAATGTGTCTTTGGGTTCAGACAGAGGTAGATAAAAGCAGCATTTCATTTCACAACTGTTGTCAGGTTTCATCAGCTGTAGCTAGCTAGCTAAATAAGCTAACTCTAGCTTTATGAGTTGGTTAATCGTATCAAGCTCACATTTCAATGTTTGCAGTAGTTTTTAAATGAGAGTCTTGTAAAAGGTGTCTTAAATATGTACTTGATGAACTGAAAGATGAACTTGAAAGACTGTGACTAAACTTACCTGTCTCAGCATGCGCCTGGACATGGTTCAAATTACGGCATCAAGAATGTTGAAATACGATTTCAGACATCCCTAAAATGGACTATACCATTTCCTAACCTGCACGTTGGTTAAACGTCTTGTCTGCCTGCATCACTCTCAGTGGCTCAGTGCATCACACAACAAGCTATGGAGATACTGTAGGTTATTTAAGTAGTTAGCTGTCTAGCTTGTTTAACTTTCGAACCTTCAGAGGCTTTGACATTAGCATTTATTTTAAGCCTACTTAAAATGAGCTATCTGATGTTAGCCCGCCCTATCATTTGGACATCAATATAGAGTTTACTATTTCATTTTGAAAAATGTTAAAATCGAGATATATAATGCATAGAGATTATAATGCAGTATTTTATGATATTGTCTTTGGTTCTGGTTCAGCATTGTGTGGGTCTGTGTTTGAGTGGAAATGGTCTGTGCCGGTCTGACTTGCTGGCAGTTTTGCATTTGAATACTTGGTGACCCCTGAGCAAAAGTTGTTCTGTGATATGGTACACCCATGAACAGGTGTAATAAATTGGATTTACACACTGCAGATATTACATTTACAGGGATATTGTAAGCATTGTAAGATTGTAGTTCACAACTTGGAAAAAAGTTTACCCCACCCCCAAACTGTCATTGTATAATTCGCACTTTGCTCGTGGACACATATTATCAACAGTAGAATACATATCTGAAAGCAATAAAGAATACCTAAGAGCCTTGTATTTTGAATAATGTGTTTCCTTTTAAAAAAAATAAAGACATTTCCACCATAAATTAATGCAGAAAAGCAGAAAGTGGTGCAGCTCATTTTACCAGAATGTAGTAATGCAGTGTTTAATGACCCCCAGAGCTCCCACTTAAACTCACTCATAAATCTACTTCCTGGAAAGCTTGAGTTTGGTTGACATGGCCTCTGAAATCCAGCAGTAGGCAATACATATGCGGCCCAAGTTGCTATTTCTTGCGTTAGCAGAGGCCGAAGCTCTCACTCTTGAACTACTTCAGCAGCGAAAGTGCTTGGTATGGTGTAGGAAGATTGAGCAGATGTAGCAGACCCACCTGTACATCAACTCGACATCGCATCCTCTTGTTCTGTTGCTAGTTTGGCAGCTTTTAGCCTTTTAGAAGTGATTAGCTACTGCTACCACCAAAACGCTGCCCAATTATCCAACGAAGGTTTAGGTCAAGGGGTTGACATCATCAACTGACCCTTACAGTTGATGATGTCACATCAGATAGGGGGAATTAATTAAAAACGCACATTTTAAACATCTCATGCTTTTCAAAACTTTAAACAAATGTTCAGATAGCCTATTAGTTATGGTAAAATAGCTAACTATTTATACTCTGTGTGCAGCCCTTGTCACTAAAGCTTTATTTATACTCCTGCGTAGGGTCTACGTGCGTAGCTATGCCGTAGGCTCCGAACGTAGCCAGGCATTTATACTTGTGCATCGGTGTATCCGTCATTCTCCAATTACACCCCCAAATGCTAGTCAGCAGTAGCGCTACAGCATCTACTGTGTTGACTCTTTCCGGCCGAGCAGGCTAACTTCCAGTTTAGTGCTCCGCTAACGTGAATGGGTGTAAAATTGTATACATGCGGCTGGTATAGCCTTTTCAAATGTTATTGACCGAATGGATCACATTCACTTCCGGTCGGCTCGGAGGCATTGCAAGGTCACCTAGCCGACCAATAACAGTGCTTATGGTCCACATCAACTCGACGTGTAGCTACATTTTTGAGGAGGTGCACGTCAGGCGACAGCGTAGCCTCTCCGTAGCTGTCGATTCGACGCAGATGCAGCACTTGTAAACTGAATACCTTTGGGTTCAGACAGACAAAAGCTATTTGAAGGTATCACCTTTACCTTGGGCATTTGTAAATTCATTTTATGGATATAATAATTAATTGATTAATTGGAAAAGCAATCAACAGATTCATTTGAATCAGTTATGAAAGTCATCTTTAGTTGCAGCCCTACTGTACATATCTACTCCAAAATATACCAGCTAAGCCATTTTTTAAAGTACCAAAGAGCTCCGTTTGGCATTAAACACATCACCTCAACCTTGGTGAGATCTCTGTGTGCCTCTGCGTGGGCTCCTGTAGATCAGTATGCTGCCGTGGCAAGCGAGGATGTGTTGTCAAAGGCTCTGAAAAGCTCTTTGATAAACGCTGAGGGCCACCACCCCAACTCTCTTTATCTGTCTCCTGGTTCCTCTCTCTCTCTCTCAACCTGCAGACTTAGAAAACTGAATCAGACGTGATCAAAGGTATATTTGAATTGTTTCTTTGCCTCAAGGTCTGAGGTCAAAACATTTATAGTGTTTCAGATAAGGGGAGTGTAAGGTGAGAGTCTCAGCACTTCTACCCCCAAAATTGACCAGTTTTCTTCCTAGAGCTCTCTGATACTGGGTCTTTGGATACAGTCTCACAGCTACTTCAAATAAGTATTAAAGTGAAAATATGAAGCATTACTTCACACGTAGGAGTGCAACTTAATATACACATGTAAGCTTGGCTGCACAGGCACATACACGCTCACACCCTCACACTGTAACACATATGATCTAATTTGGTAGTTCATCTAGATTTGAGGTTTTAGTGTCGGATGACACTAAAAACAACAACTTGTTCATCATGTATATCATAAGTGACGCACCGTTAACACATGGGTGTATTCTTAGCCAGATTGCATGCATCCATAATATGGTTCCTTTCTATGCCAACTGAAAGCAGGTCCAGCAACTGATTAGGTTAAACTGAACAAGATGAGTAGTATTAGAAATAAACAGAGCTTGGTTTTGTGCTTATTACTGCATTTGTACAAATAAATACACCAATGACTCATATTACACCAATACTTTACAGTATGTTTACACATAACAGATATATTAAATATAGCAAAACAGCACACCTGATGTATGGTGAATTTGGCTTAACACATTAGAAGGCAGATAGAAAACAAAGTATTCACACTACAGCTGCTGTTATTACACAACAACCTTATGTACAGAAAAGTGTGACTGCGTGACTGTACATTAGATAATTCAGTATGTTACAAGTCATTACACACTAATCTTTTGTTTGTTAACAAAAGTTTGAACTTGTGACTAGTCAAATGTTACTTATACATAAATTTGATTATCATATTTTTACAATGAGTTCTGCTGATTAAACTGTCGGTAAATCAACATAGACAATGGGGAACATGCCCTCCTTCAATATACAGAGATGTACTGTACATCCATGTTTAATGTTAACCTGAGTGTCTGCACATTTTCACACACACACTTTGTGTGTGTAAAACAGTATGTTTTATTATTTCATCACGCTGAAGTTTGGCGAGTAGGACTACACCAAAAGCTGTAGGAATGGCCGATCTAAATAGATCATATATGCATTTTATTATATGTATGTTGAATTCCAGTTAGTCTCTCTTCTCACACATTTCTGTCTCCAAACATTTAGGACAAGATCTCTGGCCCTTTTTTGTTAATTTGTCACTTACGACTAGCATTGACCCCACTAGCTTTAAGACTACTGTGGTTAAACCTCTACTTAAGAAACCACACCTTGATCCCGGGTCTCTAAATGATTATCGACCAGCCTCTAGCCTTCCATTCTTTTCTAATACTGGAGAGGGTCTCAGCAACTTTCAGCCCACATATTTAACAATAATCTTTTTGAACCTTTTCAATCTGCTTTTAGGGCCTGTGATTCCAGTAAAACTACCCTTACTAAAGTGGTAAATGATCGTCTGCTTACCATGGATTTGGATACCACCTCAGTGCTTCTATTACTGGATCTCAGTACGTCTTTTGATACTATAGATCATTGTGTACTCCTAGACCGACTGGAAAATTAATTAGTGGTCTCTGACTTTGCCTGAGAGCCAATTAGTGCCATGGGCAGGATAAACAGCGGTACAGCTTTTGTACCCGGGTACCATAAGTACCTCAGGGCTCTGTTCTTGGCCCTCTGTTCTTCTCTCTTTATAGTTAACATCTTGGCCAAATTATACGCAGTCATGGAATTCATTTCCACTGTAACGCTAATGATACTCACAGCCGTTGCAACCAGGTAGGCAAAGCAGTCAATTGCCTACGGCCCCGAGCTGAAATGGGTCCCTGAGAGGCTCATAATATAGGCCTACTAAATCCACAGCAACAACAACTGTGTAATCACCCATTTAAATTCTATGATCTGTGGTATGAGTACACGAGACAGTGGTAAGTGAGAATCTTTTCCATTGGTTGGCAGGCAAAAAGAAATCTAAGGCACTCTGCACAGCGAACTAAAAGAGCTTTGTGGTAGTGGTATGCACCTACACACATTGGTTTGTGATCGGTCAATAAGCCAGAGAAGAAGAAGAAGAAGAAGAAGAAGAGCTTTGTAATTTTAACAGTGGTCAGTGGACAGTAGTAATTGAAAATATGTTACATTGAATACATTAGTGATGCCAAGGGTTTATTTTGTAGCAGGCTAGAAGCAGAAATTTGGGCTGCTTGTCAACAGCAGATAGGCATGTGTCTATGTTGGCTTCAACTCAAGTCAGTGTACAAAACAAAAAAAAAAACATTTAAGCTAGGTGTTGCCATTTGGGAAAGCATCAAGAAAGCACTGGTGGTTGGGAACTGTGTTAAATTTGTTCTCTCTAAATATGAAACTCAAAAAAAAAGTTACTAGCTAGGTTACCACATAGAACCATTTCCTTCTTTCCCTCTCAAGGTGCTTTGCTTAAATTTCTAAGGCCACCTCCAAAAGATGTTCTGAACTTGTTACTGGGGTTAAGGACTTTGACTTCTCTGACCTCCTTATCGTATGGACAGCTCTGACCTTGGTCTGGACTAGTATTAAGACATAAAGTGCCTCACAAGGACAAGATTTATTTGCATTTTAACAAGATGAGGACATAGCGTGTAGGTGCAACTACAATCTGGATGGAGAGTCTGAATACAACTTCTGAACAACAGCGGGAAGATAAATGAGGGTGAAACAGGGAGAACGTGCGGGTTGAAATATTTATTTTATCTCATATTCAACTGTCCATCTTACTATTAACAAAAGTCTTGGTCTGGTCTGGTCTTGGTCTGGTATTGGTTGGCAGGCTAAAAGAAATCTGAGGCACTCTGATTGTAAATTTAAAAATATTTTATCAAATAATGTATCAACCAGTCTTCACGGGGTACTGCATCAGGTTAACTCTGAAGTAACTTGCTGAACATTGTTAATAATATACTTATATATATATATGCTTATATTATTTTATGCTTTATTCCAATGATATAATGTCATAATATGTTTTTTGAAAGGAAAATGTACATCAACAGCATAAAGGCAAGTTGATAAAAAGTATGTTACCTATTATTGTATCCACCTGGGGGGTTTTCACACACACCGGCAGTCTCATTCTGTGGGAGCTGCCCAGTATTGCCAGAGAATTGCAGCTGGATCATTTGGAAGCTGGCTGACTTACATATGGGCACTTAAGCAGCAGTTCAGAGTTTTTCTCATTCACCTCCCCCATCTCAGATATCCCCAGATGGTCTAGGGAGTCAAACTGGCAACCTTGCAGTCACAAACAATCCTCACAAGCCTTCAGGCCACAGCTGCCCTCCTTGCTGATTGGTAATTTCTTCCTGTGGAAAACTTGATGCTTCAAAACATAAAGTGCACTCCAGATGTTTGAAGTGTCATAACATAACAATGCAGGTGGTAGACTGACAGCGAGATAGATTTCGCGCCAGCAAGTATCTTCTGTCAGGTGTCCTACACAAAAAGGAAGCATTTTTCATGTGGTGCAGTTTGGTTGGTTAAAAACAAATGAGAGAAGTTTGCATCTGTGCACATATCCTGTTTATTTCCTCATATATTTTGATACTTTGAGCCTTTAACAACCCCCCACTGTTGTCATAGTGACCACATGTTTTATGGGATTCATGCCATCATATGATTTTGTGAATCTTTCATAAAGCTGCCATTGAGAATGACCACTGAACATGATTGATAGACTACTTCAGCTCCTGCAAAGACATGGCTCACCTCATCTTTTATATATGTTTTTTCTTTATTTTTGCTGCTTGTCAGTCTCTTGCTCCTCTCCCATGACTGAGTCTGTATGTACGGTAGGTGACATGAAAACATTACACACTTACTGTAAAAGCAAATCAATGCAGTCATGCACTGAATCAACACGTCTAATGGTTGTCGTCTAGTGTGGCTGTTGTCAGTGTCAGGGAGATAGCCAGAGGGAATACAAGGTATTTATCAGAGATATCCTGTCTCTTGTCTCTTTACCAAGAGCCTTACAGTTATCCAAGAGCTTGGACACACTATCAGCCCCCATCCATCTATCTCTCTGCAAAATATTAACCCCAGGACGCCATCAATTACTAACTAATTAATCTACTTAAATTGGCACATTTGCATTTTATTTCCATCTGGCAATTCCAGTAATGAACACAAACAACTTACTAATTGATCGTCACTTTATGTTTACACATGAAAATATATATTTATATCATATTGGCTCACACATATGTATTTTAATAGTATTGGCAATGCTTTAAAGCAGTCACTTTTGCGTGAAGGTGTCATACTCACTCCTTTTAATAAAGTTTTACTTAACACAACAAAGTGGTCCTTGAGCGTCTAAATAGGATCTTACTTTATTTTCAAGGAGGCCTGATGACTGATGGATGGCAAATAACTAATAATGTACTTCACACAATGATTGAAAACAAATGATTGTGTCTTTTGCAGGTGTTGAGACCATAATTGGACCGCTATTGTATAGTACTCTCTTTCATCATAGAGGGATCAATAATCCCGTGGAGGGAACCCAGGAAATTATCTCGGAGATCAGCCTGTTCGGTCCAGAGCCAGTGATGCCACAGGCAAATGCTGGAGAAACACACCAGCCTTGAATTTAATGAAAACTTTTCACTCAGACCACAAATATTACCGCATTTTAGCACATAATGAGCCCTTGAAAGACAGTGCGCCCACGGTGAGCTTGAGGAATACACTACTTTGTCTAGACATGTTAAAATTTTATGCTCCAAAGTAAAATTCATGCCCTATTCTGGGAATAAATATTCTTGTGTATTTGTATGAGTAATGAGAGGGATGGAGAAAAAATTTTAAAAAATGGTTTAAGAATAACAGGCAAGCCATATAACTTTTATAGATTGTTTTTTTTTTAAATATCCACTAGGAAACATAAAATTTGGGGTTTGAATGTGAAACTTAAACTTTGGAGGACTCACAGGACATGGGCAAGTAGCTGACTTATATTATCAGCCTGATGCCATGCTGTAGTTGTTTGTGGTGATAGAGCAAGGATTACTCAGTCAGTCTTTTTTTAGATCCTTTGTATCGTCTCCTGCTTGTTAACATGTTTAACCAACCTCACTGGGAAGTTTCACAGATGTGTATTAAAGCAAATCCTTTGTTTTGAATATAGGGCTCCAAAGGGTGTAAAGAGTATTTTCAGCCCTAAGCCGTATTCAAGTCCATGAAGCCTAAAGGTTCACTACCATGTTTCAAAATAACAACACATCACATACAGTAGCCTATGAACCTGGATAGGAACCACTTTAGTTCACCCGTGCTCTTTCTGCACAAAAACAGCCGGTATTTCAAACAACTGTGCCTTTATTTCTGATGAAAACGCTTGTCAAAACAACAGAGCAAGTTGCTATATGAAGGCAACCAAGTTTGGTGATTGATAACAGTTGAATTGGCCGTACAGCTGCATTTTCCTCTTTTTCTTTGGCAGAAATGGTTACGTTTCTCCAATAAAATCCTGCAAAGACCAAATTGCAGAAGGAAGTAATTTCATTGGTTCAGGTGGAGGAAATTGATATAGTCACACTATATGTGGATTCTAATTGAACAAAGTGGACATGACAAAGCTGAAATTAGAAAAACAAGGAGATTGATGGAGGTGAAAAGAAATGAAAAAGATCTTTTAAAAGGTGGGGCTTGTGGATGAGCCAGTATTTTGACATAAACACAAGTCTTTTATTTGTTGTGAGCCAGTTATTCAATGTCTTATCAGGATTAAATCTTGCCCTGGGGTTATGCCTTACTTTGAGTTAATTCTAAAAACATATTTTTCATATCGTCATCAGTGCTTACGTTTCTGTTGGAATTATTGAAATGTCAAAAATATCTACGAGAGCTTGTTTCTTTGTGAAAAATATTATGCTGTGGCTCTATTTTGCGGAAGAGAGATTGAAATGGACTCGGGTAATCTTGTCCCCAACCTAAGGTGAAATGCTGACTATGATGCATGACTTGACAGTTTCCTCATCCCTCAAATCTATTGTTTTAAATCGACTGTGCTTTCACACGATTCAATTATACAGTCAATATTGCAGGCCTGGCTTTCTACCGCAAAATATTTGACGATATGAGAACCTTGTGTGACCCATTTATTTTGATTTGGGAAAACAATTGTATCTCATCCCTAATGTCTGTCGTGGGCAGGGTTCATATATCACTCTGCCGGCTGCATACAAATGTCTGATGGGTCCTGTGAATTCAGCAATATCTAAAGAGAGAAATTAACATAGATTATGTCATATATTTATCTGTGATATGTTACACTATAGCAGGAGTCAAACATTGAGCCTTCCTTTACAGAATAAAGCTTTCTAATCAGAATGAATTCCTCAGAAGAACTTTGAAGTTATTTTTTTTCACTAAAGAGGCAAACACAGTGTCACCCACTGTATGTAGAAGAGAAGAAGGGCATGAGCTTTAACACTGATGATAGATCAAACCTCTCTGCGTTACCAATACGCTGTCTGCTATTTTCTTGCTCTGTTGTTTTTTCTTCCCATGAAAGAGAATTATAAAAAAAAGACCTCCCAACACTGCAAAAGAGAGACAAAAAAGTGAGTGCAAGGGGGGAAAGCGAGAGAGTGTAGTGAGATAGTGTTTATTGCTTGTGGGAGGTGAATGATGGCGCAGCATAAAAACCCCACCAAACCGAGCAGATGGAGCCTATGTGACAGTAAAACCCCAAACGTCCGCTGAAGGTTTTTACCAGTGACTTATGAAAGCTATCTGTCAAAACAAAGGCAAGAGTTAGCAGGATGATATGGTAATGAAGCAGCATTGCTCCGGTGACAAATTATGTTCAAAAGGTAAATTGTTTCTTATAAGAGCCCTCAGTGTGAGCAAGGACAGCGAAGAGTGTGAGATTATTGGTCCAGGAAGTGACATGAGACAAGTGGTTAGTGAAGTTCACACCGAAATGGAAACCATAAATCCTTGCATTTTGGGGGATGAACTGCTCCAACAAAAAAAAGTGTCTCAGTAAAAAAATTATAAATAACTGGGAAAAAATCTTTTTGATGTCATGCTGATAAATCTCCCAAAAATCAATGATGAGATGACTTCTACACCAAATACTCCAAAATGTTCTACACCCAAGCCTACTGTAGTTCTTATTTAGCTATTACATGCAGCGGTGGAAAGTAACTAAAAACATTTACCTACAATGTGTACAACCTACAATGTACAATTCTGAGGTACTTGTATGATTATGCTACTTTATACAATACATTGAGTTCACAGCTGTGGCTACTAGTTACTTTGCAGATAAATGCTGGGGTGGGCACATTTGGAGAAACTAGCATGAGACAAAGTAAAGTCCAACTGAAAAAAATCTCACTGCGTTTTTGAATTTATAACCTCTGAAAAATGATGTACTTCCAGAACACCTGCTGATACTTTTATATATGCTATTTTGGGACTCATTGGTAATCAACCTATTTTGTCGTTTTGGTGTGAGGATATGTTGCTCATCTAATCATGTAATAAATAAAACATCAGTCACAAATAACACTGACAACTTGAGTTTTTGCTGACAATACTAACTAACTATATACTTTGTATTTTTAAGTTAGTTTTGAATGCAGGACTTTCATATGTAGTATTTTTACTAGGTTGTTGCATTGTAATGGTCTTTTCAAACAAGTGGACAATGGGTGAGCAACTGTGCTATGAAACTGTAACAGAAGTTGATAAAGTAGGCTACACACTTTTATGAGTCTGGATCCAGAAGTAAAAATAAAGGCAGTGAAAGTTGAGAGAGAAAAAAGGGGGTCGCTGTGAACAGAGGGGGCATTGTGTCTGCAGCCAAAGCCTATGAAGGTAAGAAAGGGCAAACCTGCAGGAGGTTTTATGACTGAGTTATTGTCAATGTTTACATGCCAGGTGTCAATGGTGTCACAGATTGCCATCCCAGTGTTCTCAGCAAGGCTTCAGCACGGTAAACAGACTTCAAAGGAGACGGCTCTGTGCTGATACAGGGACACATATGCACGAGCACACAGTCACACACACACACACACACACACACACACACACACACACACACACACACACAAACACACACATATTCGTGTAAGCAGCAAAGTGAACACATAGACACATACATGATGATACATAAATGTATTCTGTAAAGACAATGGCCACTGTATCCAGGCCATGAGGCGTCCAGTTAGCTTGATTACAGCAAAATTACAAACAACAAACAAACAAACAAAACTGCTCAGTTCTGAGGAAAAAGTCACTTGAAATGTCATGCTGGGCTGAAGTATAAGTACAAGCATGGCAGGGTGGATGGATGATTTCATGTGTGCATGGGTGCATCTCTAAGGCTATATGTGCACTTATGTGTACTGTGGTGTGCATGTGTTCAAGGCAAATACTGTGTGCGCTTGTGTGCACAGTACACAGTATTTGTTTCCGCAGTTTACCCAAATGGATTGTAGGGATTGCGTACTGTGCGGCATGCACTATTTAATTAGGATGAACTTTTCAAATCATTCATTATTAGCACGAATGGATCATAAAGGGAAAACAAGGAGAGGACTAAGTTTTATGACTTTCCTGCTGCCTCATGACGCCTCAGTATGTTTCTTTCTGTAAACTTAGATCCCATTTTATTATTATTTACATTGCGAAAATGCTTTTCTAAATAGGCAAAAGAGCAAATAAGATAACATTACATGACATTGCGACACTATTTCAGTTATTAATAAATTCAAATGACTTACAATTTTGTGTTGTCTTTGTATGCTAAAGGCCAATTGGTATTCCAATTGCGTGCAATGTTTTATGAATTACAAGGCCGATAGCTACTGGTGAAATATTTTCCACATCATAAAGAATCTGCTCATATATGCACAGCAGTTGTGAGGACAAAGCCAAAGAAGTTGGTGGAGCAGTAAAGGTTTGATGTTTTAGGGGGTTTGAAGGTTTGCAAATCTTATAAAAAAAAACATCTCTCATCTCTTATGCAGGCAGGGTGGATGTGCCTTGAGATACGCATTTTGCTGAGCCACGGTGGAGTGTTTGATTTCAAACCGATTTTTAGCTGATCATTATATTTCATTAAAAGCATTTCGGTTCATTATATAAAAGCCCTCTCCATCGTTGGGAAGGGAAAAAAAGGAACAAAAAAGAGATGCTAAACAGATGCATTGTATCAAAAGCCACACACAAAAATGGGGAGGGTAAGCCTTTAATGGGAATCGGAGTTTACACATTATGAACCAAACAAATAAATGTTACCACAAGAGCTGCTGTAGCTGTCAGACTAAATGTATTATTGCTGTGATATTACCCAGTCAGAGTTTTACTCTTTCTGTTTAGAGATTACACACTGTATTCTACTCCTGCTTAGGTGGCTCTTCAGCTCCCGGCTTCCTTTTAGTGCCAAATTAAATGGGTATAAGATAGGAATTTATTTTCCTTCTTTTGGAATTATGTTCTTTGTTTTAAAAGAGACCAGTTGAGAAATTGTTTAAAACATTATTTGCTTCCTAGCTGAAGAATCAGAATTCAGCTAGACCACCACCACCACCACCACCGACACTGACATGGCCATGTCCTAGGAGGCCATGCAAACCACACATCCTTAATATTTAATCATGATAATAACAGCAGCAAATCACATCAGAGGCGACGCATGCTAGATCATATTGTCTGATCCAATAGCATGCTCATGTGTTGCTATCAATTACAACTTTGGCACACAACTAATTTGTTTGAGGGCTGGATTGGTAATTTGATTTCAGGCTCACTCACTTGATTTCCCATACCCATTAATTTCATTTGCACTTGCCCATCAGCGGCACCAGCACATGTTGAGTCACCCACGTCCCAGAGCTCATCTTAGCCCAGTCTTATTAATACCACCAGTTGTGGCAAGTGCCAGCCTGACACTCACAGCTTGCAGCCGCTGCTCTCATTCCAAGCCATCACAGCCTGCATCTCTCCTTCAGTGACTTGGAACCTCTTAACCTGTCCACTCTTCACCACAACCAGCCGGGCTCACATTCATGGCCTTGCTGAATATGAATTCAAAGCTCGGGCCTTTTTCATAGTGATACTGCCTGGCAAGTAGTCCCAGTTTAAAACTATTCTTTAGAGTCTGGGTCTTTGGGAAGAAATTCATCATTGCAATTATTTTATTATTAATATGACATTTAGTAAACAATAACCAATTATGTGATTTTAGGGTTAAGCAAAGAGGTATTAATCTGTTGATGACTATGAAATAATCTACGAGATGACAAGGAGATAGTGCCATTACTGTTTTGAGTCTATTTGAAACATCAAGATAAATGATTGGAAAGTACATATTTGTGTTGTAATTTGTATTCTGAAAATACAGTGCATCCAATTAACATCTTATGACAGTGCCATCAGTGTAATACAACCCTGCCTTTTAGCTTACAGTATCCGGAGGAAAGACATTATTAAGAGTGGAAAAAAAAGACACTATTTTGATAGCTTGTTAATAAAAACTGAAACGCACAAACAGGAAAGTCCTTTAAAATGAATAATAGGATGTGGTAATATTCCCTGATGAAAAAAAAAAGTATCTACAGTTAAGCTCACACAAATCCCACTTTATTTTGATGAGCCTACTGAAAAGTGTCATGTGCGAGAGACTTGTGTTATTGAAATTTTAACAAGGATAAATGGCAGAGACACAGTGGCTCCCTCTGGGGAATCTTCCCCGCCGCTCAACAGTGGTGTTACAAGGATGTCTTCTGTCGTGAAGCTTAAATGAACTGGCCTGTAATTCGAGTGCTTCTCTGTAATTCATAACATGTCTCCGAGTGAGTGTAAGTTCTTTTCCATATGGTTGCTTAGTGGTAAAGAGTGAATAATAAAGCAAAGTCAAACAATTATGAGGCTTTAGTCGTGCATCGTTGGCCTTGATAATGTCACTTGTCTGTGAGGAAAAGTGTTCGGTCTTAGTTAGAAGCTCTGTCACTCCGGGCCTTTGGATTGCTGTCTGCTAACTGTTGCTATATGGCCCTTGAGGTTTCTAACTTATGTTTTCTTTCTGATGCCCTGCAGATGTGGTCTCTTGGTACATATGTGTGTCTCCAGGTCCCATGAGATAACACAATCTTTAGAAAAGACAGCAGTGCTGAAACCTTGAAGTCTCTTTTTACACAAAAACAACTGAGATATTACATTGTGTAAAACAGAAATAATGACATAGCAGTATTTCAAAAACTTAAGTATTGCATTTCTATCCCTTCGTGTTTAATGTTGCATACTGATGTGGGGGCTGAGTGGGGGTCTTGGATATGGCTCTCCTGCCGAGCATCCAACCCCTCCACCAATTCCCTTACTTCCCACGCCTGCTGGTAAATTATCAGGGTCTCTTTCATAAATAAGAATGAACAGAAACACATTTGTGGTGTATAATAAGATGCAGTAATTAATGTCATCGATTCGCATCTGTAAGGATACTGACTGGGAGAAATGTGATTACTTTTATCACATTTCAAAACTTGGAGTTAGTTTCGGAGCCCTGTAACTCAGTTAGCGTGCGAATGTGGAGAGCGCGAGAGGGCTGCTCTTGCTCTGTGATTGATGAGTGCACACCGGGCAGGCTATTAAAAAAGCTGCAGCGTATTCCACAGACAGTGGCAATAAACATATTCAGGGTGCTGAATTCAAAATGACTTATTTTAGGAAAAGAAAATGCTTTTTTGCACCAACCATAACCATAAACCTTGGATTAATGGGGAAATCCGTGTGCACATTTAAATATGCTACTTCACAAAACATCCTATAATACACACTCACAGACACGAATGCACACATTCATCTTTGCCCCCCTTGTATATAAAGTTTACAGATCTCTATTACGATCAGCAAGACCATAAAAAAATGGATATAAAGCACATTGTACCAACACTCACTGTCAAAGGAATATACATTTTAGGAAATATTGGGAAATATGCCTTTTCACTTTCTTGCCAAGAGTTGATGAAAAGACTGTTATGTCTGTTTGGTAAATATGAAGCTACTGCCTGCAATCAGTTAGCTTAGCATGAAGACCGCAAACCAAGGGAAGAAGCTGTAACAAAATCAGCCTACAGCACAAAGCTAATTAACAAGTATCTATAAAAAAATTAAAACAACTATTTTTGCTCCTGGACACTGACTCACGGTGACAACCGGACTTTTGAATGGATTAAACAAATGAGATATAATGTGTTAAATAGTGAGCTTTAGACATGCTGGTATGCAGGTCTTGTTACCTTTGGACAGAGCCAGGCTAGTTTTTTTTCCTCATTTCCAGCTAAGCTAAGCTAACCACATGCTAGTTGTAGCTTCATATTTAAGATTTTCAAGATGCATGTAATTTATTGCCATATCAACTGCAGTTGATTGGAATTTGTGTCAGTGTACTCTACAACAACAACAAAAAAATAACATAATCACATGACAGTAAGAAGTGATCACAAAAAACACACTTATAATTACAATACAGTAACAATACAATAAATAGTATAGTTCAACGATACGTGAGAAGTCCTTTAAAATGTTCAAACCTTACTTGAAAATGGATGGTATACCGTACAGACTTGTTGTATTGATCTTCTTATGTAACTCAGTAATAAAGCATAAATGTGTAGTTCTATTAACTATTCCTATAATAGACGAACAAAAATTCAGCTTGCAATTTTCAACCAACAGAAGCAGCAACAAACTCCCAGAGACTCTGAAAGAAAGAATGGAGCACTGTGGGAGCCAGAGAATGTTATGATTAAAATAGCAATGGAAGGTGAATTCTATGATCTTATTCAAAAAGAAATATCTTTGGTGATAAAGCAGGTGATTAGCAATAATGTACATGCTTTGCAAAATGAGGGAGCTGCTGGGAGAGAAAGAGATGGAGAGAAATCCACATTGTTACAAATGGATAATTTATAAATGTGCTGTTCATGGTGACATCTCCAGAGATGACAGAGTACATACATCTGCAAATTGCGGTAGATGAGAGTTTAATAGCAAAGTAATGAGTGTTTTGGCTCTAAATATAATATGCAGCTCAAATACAGTCAGAACCATTCGATAAACATCTCATTTGATAAAGTTCTTTGAACGTTTGGTCTTTCCCTGGCTTTGTGCTGCTTCACCAAACACACAGAAACATGCCTACGGTACGCAGACACACACGAGTGGAATTGTGCATGTATCGTATGTGAGCCGACGCTGGGTACAGGTGCTCCATTATTCAAAGTATCTCCTTGGGTTTTAAAGCTCTGACAGAGAACGAGACAAGGTTTCTCACTCCACCCCCCCACCACCTTCTCTCTTCAACACACCTCCCAACTGCAAAAATATTACCAGAGCTTCCCTGGGGAGAAGCAGAGGGGAAACGTGATCTGGAAGAGAGGGACGAATCTACCACAACAACAGCTGCTTCCAAATCACAACAACCTGGGGAAGGGTTGTGGGTTATATTTTATGGGTGGAGAGGGACCAAGGATGTTCATTTATTTATCTCCACAGTCAGCATTGAGGTGTGTGTGTGTGTGTGTGTGTGTGTGTGTGTGTGTGTGTGTGTGTGTGTGTGTGTGTGTGTGTGTCAAAATCTGTCGTAGCTTACTTTTTACATAAGCCTTACATTTACAAAAGTCTAAGGTCACAAGTCACTCTGTAGGGTGCTGAGACCTATACGCCGCAGCTAGTCATGTGCACAAAGGATGAATGTTAAAATAATCAATGCATCAAACTATTATAATGAATGTGTGGAATGCAGAAAATCTTGTTGAGTTGGTCTGACGCCATTTACTTTCCTCTCCACTCGCTTTCATAGACGCCACTCCTCCAGTGGTACAATTATGCAGAGAGTATTTTCATTTTTAAAGTATGCAAATACCGATACCGCGTGGCCTAAAACAGTCTATATACAGAATATATGTAGGCTGCGGCACAGTAATCCTTTTCAAGTGTCTTGCAAGCACATTGTTTAAAATCTAAATTAGCTTGCATCGTGTGCATTTGAACACGCGCACATGCATGCTACATATGCGCACACAGGGATCTAAATTAGCGTAATGGTTCTCAGTAGACATAACACCAAACACACAAGCCTCAAGTGGGATAAATGGTTGGGAATGTATTGGAGCTGAATACAAACACAACCATTTGAATTGTTGGTCTCGGTTAATATTATTACAAAGATTTTGGTCTAGACCAGCTCTATATGAAAAGTGCAATAAGTAACTTTTGTTATATAAATAAAATTGAATTGAATTGAATTGAATTAGCAGTTGGAGCAGGCCAATCTATGGCAACAACCTTGTTACATGTGTCGGTGCCTCCTCTCTTCTGCACCACGCTTATCTACGATTTTAGATCCAGAAATAGCAGTTCATTTGATATTTACCCACAATGGGCTAAACCAGGAGCTAAACCACCAGGGATAAACCACCATGATGAGGCTGGAGGGGATGACAGATTGGAGATGCTACCAACAATCAGCACCTGGTCACACCTGTCACCTAAACATTGTGTTCTTATACAACTCAGTGTTGCTGCTATGTACAAATGTCAAGAACTCACAATTACACAACTCTGCAAAGGCTTTCAGTTTGACACAACAGTGAAAACACATCAACGGAACACTCTGGAAACCTTCGCCAACACCAGATACATGGCAAACCACATTCGAGGGGAGGCAGGGAGAGATGAGTAAGGAGACAACAAGAGAAAGGTAGATTTAACAAGCTAACGTTAAGTTGGAAAGATTTTACAGTTTAATAGAAAATTCACCATTAATGTTATTCTGCAATAAATGAGCTGCAAGCTTTGCCAGTGAGACATATTGGGCATGTGGGTCAGTCTATATAAGTATAGATATTGACCTGTCCCTGCTGCTGAGAAAAAAATCCTAGAGGGTACAGTGCAACTAAATTGGTTAAGTACATTTACATTTACTTCAAAGATTTTCTGTCAGTGTATATATCCACTTTTTTTTAAGATAAGGGACCATTCAAATGCACTTCAGTAGGTCGATCAAGTAAACATGTCATCATTCATACTGCTGCAACATTTAGCGCCGATTTTGACAGCCTTCAGTTCAGTATGTTGCCTGTTCCTGCGGTTACTTTCAGTTCAGAACAAAACAAGGTCTCTATGCTATCCATACAATGTTAGATAGGTAAATAGCTCAGCAGCCAGCCAGCAACAGGTATCACCTCATGTCTGGTCTTTCAGTAAACTGTCTAAAAAACATAGCCAATGAACACAAACATCACATTAAAATCCAATAAGTCGACTTCCTGCTCTACTCCTGATGTGCTTTACATTTGTCCCGTGTTGACTTTACGTATTGAAACACCAAAGTATGGTTTACATTTTGTGTTACCTTGTCATTTAAAGAGGTGGTATTATATTCATTTTCAGGTTCAAAATCTTATTCAGGGGTTGTACCAGAACCGGTTTACATGGTTTAATTTTCAAAAAACTGCTGCACATTACTGCAGCTCCTCTTTTCACCCTGTGTGTTAAACGCTTCGTTTTAGCTATGGAGTGATACATCTTGTCTCTAAATGATCTTTCTTGGGAGTTGCACATGCGCAGTTCCTATTTAAGGACTTCTAGCCACTCAGAAGCAGAGAAGGGCGAGTCAGCAAGAAGCCGGTAAACAGGGCTTCGGTTCAGCTGTAGGCTACATGTTGCCGACCAGCTTGTCAACATAAACTGGAGCAAGAATATCAGAATAGTGAGTTGTTAATCTGTACAAATGTATCTTTCGCCTATAAGGTTTTAACTGAGCTCTGTCTCTACATCACAGTAACAACTTTATGTTTATAGCTTTGGCAATGTTGTTGTTATACATTCATGCCAATAAAGCTGATTTGAATTGAATTGAATTGAAAGTCCATTGACTGCCTGGAGGGTAGCTTATGTTTGGAAGGGAGAGGAGGTGTATGCTGCAGCTCAGTGTTTTTCCTCTGATGTTTTTGAGTGCGTGTCGGACTAGCCGCTTAGCGAGCGTTATTTGAGGCGCATTTGCTTTCATCTCTGTGACGTCACAGGGATGAAAGGGAAACGGCTGGCGTACAAACGAGCTGTTTTTCGGGCAGTTTTCTCTGGGAGATGGGAATTCCCTTTGGGCTTTTTTACTTTGCAAACCTATAACATGCACAAAAAAGGTATATAACTCAATAAAGAAGAGGGGAAAAGCCAAAAAGCATAATACCAACTCTTTAAAAGCACTTTCATCATTTCAAACCACCACTGTTATTAGTTTAGCCACTACAACTGCTAACCCCAGTAAGTGCCTCATGTATTGGCATACATTCGAACTCACAGATGAAGCCATCAGTTCTACTAAAAGATATTTAACCGACCATCTGCGTTTTTCCAAACATCCCTGGTTAATTGTTTTAACCAGCAGATAGCTACCTCTGTGACATTCTTATACATGTGAGGCACAAACAGCTAGCACATACTATAATTTTGCTTGAAATAGAAATGGGCAGATACTGAAGTTCTGTGCCTGAGCTTGTGTCATATTAATAATACCATGTGATTGATTGAAGCTTCGCTGGTGCTTCAGAAAGAAACAGGTTTTGCAGGTAAACTATGATACACATTACTGGGATAAGAAGAGAGGAGAATAGAAAAGATTGTGATGTTCTACAGTAGGACAATCAGAAGTACATTAGTACATAGCTTTTTGGACAATGCATTCTTAATTTTTCTGTAACATATAATCATCTACATTAATGCAGCATTACAGACTGAACAATAACACTCATGCTTTTTGGACTTTTATTGCACACACAAAAACTAAAACAATTCAAATCAGCGAGCTGTTGTGCTTTGAATCAAGTCTTGAGGGGCTGCTATAAGTTTTGCAAGCCACCAGATATCACTGCTTGCTGCATGTGAAGCCCTGAAGCATCGAATCTTTTTTTGGCACCAAAAGAAAGAAAGCCCCAAGGCTTCATGCACCCATCACTAGTTTAAATCACACATACAAGAATTGTTTTAGATTCTTCTTCTGTTTTGTGTTTTTTGGCAGACTGCAATACCGCCACCTCAGTACCCGAGTCTATAGAACAAGATCAATTTTAAAAAAGCTTTGTTTAAATTTAGTTGCTGTTTATAAGTGTAATATCTGGTTTCCTTAAGTTATGTATTAGCTTTCTTACTGTGTGTCTGTAAAGGCCTTCTTATGTTCTTTAACCACTAGAAGGACACAATCGCTCCTGTGTAGGTAGATATAGTTTGTTCTGTGCTTCTTTCTGATAGCCACTTTGTGTTTTCCCCAGTGGTTGATTTTCTAACTCTTATTTTAATTGTGAAGCCTCTTAGGTCCCCTGGGTTGTCACAACGTCCTGCTATCATGGATTCCTAAAATGTGCTGTGTATCAAGAAGGTTTTTTTCCCCTCATTCCTGTTTTGAATTTTTTACCTCAGTCAGGGGCGCAGTGACAGATCAGGATAAAGACAATTTCTAACATTTGGAGACTGACGTGTGTTGCTATTCCTGTTGTATTTGAAGATGTTTTCTGGACGAAAGATCTGAGAACTGTGGTGCACAACAACTTTTCACCAGGGGGATTCTCTGCCATTCTCTCCCTCTGATGTGGGCCTTCTCGCTCTTATTACCTTTTTTGTAGTCTTTTTTTCCCTCCATGTTTTTGTTCCACTACACCATCTGTCTGTCCTGTGCTTGTTAAATCAGTTTGCCCATTCACGGCGCCCTGTGCCTCGACTTCACCCCTGGCACTTTCCATTTAGTCTCCAAAACCACAGAATGATATGCATGTCTGAGTCAATCCACCCTGAGTTCTTGGATGTTTGTCAAACAATACTAGAACAACAGCATGATTTGTTCTGTGCACACATCTCAACTGTCCATACCCTCTTGGCATTGTTAAGGGAAGGCAGCAAAGGCAGAGACAGACATGGAGAAAATATCCTATCAATCTACAGGATATTAGCTGCAAGGCACCAGTTCATACTGCCAATGATGTAACCCTCTGTGCCAGTATGAGCAAGTGCCATAATAAATTACTTCACATAACCCAATGCTTTTATCTGATGATAGCACTGTGTGTGGGTTGTGTGATTTCAAGCTTAAGATTTTGTTGTTGTGGCAGTGGTAGCATGGTGATTAAGTGTGTATGTGTGAGGGGGAGAGGGAATCGGAAAACAAAACTGTGTACAAGACCGTAATTGAACAGGTTTATAATTTATGCAAAGGATAATGTTTGAATCCGAAAACCCGAGACCCCAGCCAGCACTCCCCCGTCTGTAGTCATATCTTATTGTTAAAATAATACACCCTTTTAAACTCAATTGGCTGTGTTTAGCCTTTTTCACTTGTGTAAAATAATTTGTTATTCATTAGCAAATAGTCTGTTTTTGCAAGGGGACTTTTAAAAGGACAAATAATTCAAAGTATGAACATGGTTATCAAACACAAAATACTGTTACTTTATAGGAAGGGTTTATTAATTAATTTGTTCAGACTTCAACCTATCCCACGCAATAGTTCAAATATTTACTGTGATTTCCACTCACATTTCCGCCATGAATACAAGCTGTGTGTTTACCGCCACAAGAATATTACAAACACTAAATTCTTCTCAAAAAGGAAGAATCTCCTTACCTTTTTTTCCCCTTCCCGCCAACACCTTCAGGCTTGTTTTATTGAAATAACAGCAGTTTTACTTCATCCAAGCTGAGTTGGCGGTAGATAAGAGGAATATGTGGGGGGGGGGCACCTTGGCATACCTGTGCAGCCCTGGACTTGGTGGGCCAGTGGGTGACATTGCCAGACTGTAGACCTGTTGGCAAAGACATCATCACGATCAGGATCAACTGAGGATCCTGGCTTCCAAGGTGGAGAGAGATTGAAGGGGTTACAGTATTAATCTGGTTGCTCACTAGTATAAGCTACTGTCTGTCTGCCAACATCCAGAAGCAAGTATTTGCCAAAGTGACGTGAATACCAGACAGCACATCCACCCCCCCACCCCCCTCATAAATCTGCAATGCAATCCTCCTAAAACATTTAACAGTAAGACTCACCTATCCATTTACTGGCTACTCATTTTCTGTTGTCATGCCTCATTAACCCTAAATGTATCACTACTCTCACATTACAGACAGATTAATGTGAAATAAAGCTATGTAAACAAATGTTACACTAAATAACTTGATCATCTACTAGCAATTACTGATCTCTTTACTTCAAATGTAACTTCAGTGAGACAGTCGAGAAGTGGATACTTGTGTCAGATGGGAGATGGAAGTCCTTCCTGTGATGTTGTTCTGGGTCCATGCTGGAAAAGTAAAGTGTGAATTATTTAGCAGTATCTTGTTAAAATGACATATTTGCAGGTCAGTAATAAAATAATAAAATGATAAATAATTTAAATTTAGTAAAACATATGTATGCAGGGGGTGCAAACAATTACATGGACTGTTAAGTATAACAAAATCTAGAATAATTATTCTGCAATAATTATGTTACAAGTAAGCAAAAAATGTGCATAATCTTTTTAAGAGATCTCGACCCAGCTGGTTAGTTTTTTTGTCTGGGTTTTTTTGCAATATTTTAGTAGCAAATATATTTTATCATTTCATATTTAATGTATTCCTTTTTTATCCCACCACACCCCCATTTACATGATTTATTTCCCAAGAAAACTAAGCCTTTGCATTATTACCCCTTTTTTCCATGCATGAGTTATTATATACATGAGTTGCATGAGAAATTCATCCTCATCAGATACGTTTATCACATGAATACAGTATTTTGTAAACCACACCTCAACTGTCCTAAGCTTCAGCACTTAATCACCACATCATTGTACACAAGACAATTTTACATTTGAGTCTACATTTTCACTAACAATTATGTAAAAGAATATCTGCCATTAATTCAATTACCCTGCTTTATAGCTAACATTAGTTTGCCAGCTAACCAGACCATCCTCACCAGAAAAACATCTCTGAAAGATTATTGTATGGCTTATTATGACCCATATTTACGTTTCTAGTTAGGCCACAACTTCTAGTGGCAGAAGTAGTCAGGTGACTTAGTAAAAAGAGCGACAAAGTCCAGGTAAGGAGGGGGAAGAGAAGAAGATGTCACCTTTTAAATTCAATAATATTTTGTAGATGACTAATGTCACGTGACTTACGTAATGTACTTTTGGAACCTAAACCAGGATCTTTTCCTAAAGCTAACCAAGTGGTTTTGTTGCCTAAACTTAACAAAGCTACCACCTTTTTTATGTTTTCCACATGTTAAACGTCTAGTGACTTAGCCAATGCTCGTATATGTCGTTTTGGGAAAACGGTCTAATATGTTGTTTTGGCAGAGATGCTCACAAGTCTTTGAGCTAGAGTCCAAGTCAAGTCTCAAGTCTCTCGTGGTTATTACGAATGCTGTATTACCTGCTGCGTTCAATCCAGGTTGCTAATAAAACTGCAGAGCTATAAGGAATTCTGTAACTGTAACCTGTTTTTCATTTACAGAGCACAACCATGTAATGTGCAATGCAATTATTGACAGCTTATTAAATACTGTTAAGTCAACACACTCCCCAGACTCTTAAACCCAGTGTAACATTAACTAAATAAAACTGTGACGTTGCATAATCAACAATAAACCTGTAACCTGTTTTTAACTTACAGAGCACAACCATGTAGCCTAATGTACAATGTGTCTACAATTATTGACAGCTTATTAAATACTGTAAGTCAACACACTCCCCAGACTCTCAAACCCAGTGTAAGTTATAACTAAATAAAACTGTAAAGTTACATAGTCAACAATAAAGCTGTAACCTGTTTTTAACTTACAGAGGACAACCTGTGCAATGCAGTTAATGACAGCTTATAAACTACTGTAAGTCAACACATCCACCTGACTCTCAAATCAATAAACTGTAACCAGTTTTTAACTTACAGAGCACAACCATAATGTGCAATGCAATCACTGAACGCTTAAACTACTGTAAGTCAACAATCCACTAGACTCTCAAAACAGTGTAACGTTATAACTAAATAAAACTGTAAGGCTACATGATCAACAATAAACCTGTAACCTCTTTCTAGCCAACGGTAATAATTGACGTGATGGCAGCCAGCGGGACGTAATGATTACGTTAATCGACCACCACAAGTTTGGCAAGTAAACAAACGCTCATTCATCTTTTCATAACGAATGACAGTCGGAGTAAACCTCTCGTCGGTCGTAGCTGAAGCAACAAGCAAGCTAACGTTAGATGGCCAATGCTGAGCTAAACATGTTTACTCACCACAGGTTACTAACCTATTTGCGTTCAGCGCGTCTTTGTTTGGGTCTTGTTTTATGAAGTTTTAAAGCCAAAGTTTATGATGAATGGCTCAGCAGCTGCTGGTGTTTGTTGTCCTCTCTCACGTGCGGCCGCGTACAACAGATGCTACGTGTTACGTAGGCAGGTTATAGGTAACAGAGGGGGGGGGGGACGGCAAGCTCATCAGACGTTTCCTAAAAATAAACACTGTTCACGAGTCCCGCACCTCAAGTCCGAGTCGAGTCTTAAGTCTTTTGAGGACGACTCTCAAGTCGAGTCAGAAGTCACTGTGTGTGCGACTTAAGTCGTACTCGAGTCCTGAGTCTCTAACTCGAGTCCTCATCTCTGTGTTTTGGGGACACTCAAACTCACTTTGTCGTTCAGGTATGAGGACGTGTTGCCACAGCTAACATAGTTGTGGATAAACTTGTCACGACCTTGGATTTGAGTGTTGTGTTTTTCTGTTATTTTGTTAAATGTCCTTTCTGTTTTTACCCATTGTCTGTGTTCTTGTTTAGGTTTTTTAGTTGAACATTGCTTCCTTGTATTCTGTTGTATTTAGTTACATTTATCCTTGTGTATTGTCTGTAGCTTTACTACCTGTTTTATTTTGTAATTTTGGTGATTGGTGTTTTCGTCTCGCTTTGTTTCCTATCTACGTTGATTCTTAATGCGTCTCACTTGTGTTTAATTGCCCTGTCTGCTTGTGTGTGTGGTGTGTGCCCCTGTGTATATACAGGTAAAACTCGAAAAATTAGCATATCGTGCTTCAACTTAAAAGGTGAAACTAATATCTTATATAGACTCATTACATGCAAAGTGAGATATTTCAAGCCTTTATTTGATATTATTTTGATGATTATTGCGTACAGCTTATGAAAACCCCAAATTCAAAATCTCAGAAAATTAGAATATTGTGAAAAGGTTCAGTATTGTAGGCTCAAAGTGTCACACTCTAATCAGCTAATTAATCCAAAACACCTGCAAAGGGTTCCTGAGCCTTTAATTGGTCTCTCAGTCTGGTTCAGTGGAATTCACAATCACAGGGAAAACTGCTGACCTGACAGTTGTGCAGAAAACCATCATTGACACCCTCCACAAGGAGGGAAAGCCTCAAAAGGTAACTGCAAAAGAAGTTGGATGTTCTCAAAGTGCTGTATCAAGGCACATTAATAGAAAGTTAAGTGGAAGGGAAAAGTGTGGAAGAAAAAGGTGCACAAGCAGCAGGGATGACCGTAGCCTGGAGAGGATTGTCAGGTGAAGGCCATTCAAACGTGTGGGGGAGCTTCACAAGGAGTGGAGCTTTATGGAGATGCTGACTTCATTTTCCAGCAGGACTTGGCACCTGCCCACACTGCCAAAAGTACCAAAACCTGGTTCAATGACCATGGGATTACTGTGCGTGATTGGCCAGCAAACTCGCCTGACCTGAACCCCATAGAGAATCTATGGGGCATTGCCAAGAGAAAGATGAAAGACATGAGACCGAACAATGCAGAAGAGCTGAAGGCCGCTATTGAAGCATCCTGGTCTTCTATAACACCTCAGCAGTGCCACAGGCTGATAGCATCCATGCCACGCCGCGCCGCATTGAGGCAGTAATTCATGCAAAAGGGGCCCAAACCAAGTGCTGAGCACATATGCATGATCATACTTTTCAGAGGGCTGACATTTCTGTATTTAAAATCCTTTTTTTTTATTGATTTCATGTAATATTCTAATTTTCTGAGATTTTGAATTTAGGGTTTTCATAAACTGTATGCAATCATCAAAATTATATCAAATAAAGGCTTGAAATATCTCACTTTGCATGTAATGAGTCTATATAAAATATTAGTTTCACCTTTTAAGTTGAATTACTGAACTAAATGAACTTGATATATTGATATTATATATATATATATATAAATTTTGATGGCTTGAGTGTTCTGCCTCATGCGCTGTTTCTCTGGATTATTTCCTTGGCCTTTTGTTGTACTTTACTCCTAAATTTGGACTACCTTGCCTTTTGTTTGATCATCTCTGTAAGTGACTGTTAGTATTCAAATAAACCTGCAAACTGATCCAGCCTCGTTTAATGCCTTTGGGTTGCACTCAGCCTTCCTGATAAAACTGTTGCCATACAGCAAAAGTAGGTTAGCTAGGTTGGTAGCTAGGTAGCAGGACTAAGGCAGATAGACTAAAATTAACATCTTTGATAATGATGATGGAATTGACATATAATAATGGAATTCAAATAATTACTTTGAGCCAAATTATGACTTTTACCAAAAACTACTATTGTATAATGGGTAATTTTGACCCACTCACTGAAGAGTGAAGGTTCCAGTGAGCTGTTATCTAAGGGTTAATTATTTCAGGCCACAGATGGAAACAATGCTGATGTGATTATGACTAATACTAACCATGTTATTAATACAAAAGACACAATTTAACTCAGTAATGTTAAATAGTTCCACAAAGCTGAGGTTCAAAGTGTGTTGACATGTTTGACATACTTTCATGGGGTTAAAAACTGATTCATTATACTGATATTGTCCCTTAATTTGTGAACAGGTGCATGAATAAAAGGCTGAGTCAGAAATGCCTCTTCCAAAAAAATGTTAAAAGGATAAATGCACAAAGTGTCACCTTCATTCTTAAATGTATGAAACAAAACAGCCAAGAAATTAAATTTCTTACAACAGCAACCAGATGTCTCCATTTAGCAATGATTTTCAGTTAGATTAGTAAATACCTGTAATACACTTACTCCACTATTTACACCCATCCATAGTTTCAATCAAAAACACTGGCTGAACTTAATGGATCAAAAGAAATCTAAGCGTACATCAAATCTCCATTTGTTTTCTGTTTGCTGCTGTTTCATCTCCAGCAACACCATGTTTACTGACCTGGCAACATGTCATGTTGTGTCAAGTCTTCAGTCCTAAGAAGAGTCGCTGAACAGAAAGGTCAGAAAAGCATGCTCATAAAGGGATGTGGACAGCTTTTAGCCTGTGGCTTTGCTTTAATCAAAGCCAAATGCAGTTGCAGTCAGAAAACACTTCTGATTTATTCAAGCAACAGTGAACACTGGCTCTGAGTAAGACCTGTAGGATCTGTGGCATTGAGGGCATTGACTAAGAAACCGCAACATTTCCTCCAGAGGTATGAGGTGTGCATATATATATATATGTATGTGCGTGCGTGTGTACACAGGCTGTCCTTGTGGCGAGTCCATGCCCTGGGCTGTTTTTCCCCCGACTTTGTCAGAAACATGTGGCGTGAAGCAATACACCTGCAAGTCATGGTGTTAAGTCATTAGTGCTGTGCACTTCACAGTCCTTGGGCCACTCCATGGTTAACCAGATGTATTCCTTATCTCGCAGAGAACAGCTTCATAACAAAAAATAACCTCCAATAATTTCCAAGATGCATTTCAAACCTCTTACTTCATTCAAAATGACTGCAATAACAACCCAAAGAGGCCTGTGTACAACTATTATCATTTCTTTTGCCTAATTACGCAGATCTAGACATTTTTCTCTGACTCCCAATATAACCGCATCACTGCTTCTATGGCAACAAATGCATCCAGTGAAATTGTATGTTTTGAAGAAGAGCATTGTGCCAGCAGCCAGCGCCCATTTGTGAACTTTCTTCCATCATGATGAGAGACAGCCCATTCTGCTCCAAATTGCTGATGAGCTTATTTTTAGACGAGGGGCTGCCCCAGTGTCTGGTTTACATGCGGGACTGACAGAAAATGTAGAGCAGATTTCCCAGTTAATACAAGCCTTCCTGCTCCGTAATTAACCAATTAACAAGCAACATGCCCCACCAACACCATACCTGATTCAGTTTGCAATCAGGAATGCTCGTCTGCAAAGTTTTAATTGTGCCCGAGGCAATAACTTACTGTTTGTAATCACATTCTCTTCCTCCCTATATTGCACCATGGTGCGTTTGGGAGGAAAAAACTTACTGGCGCAAGCTAATTCGGTAAACCTCCATGTTGGAGGCGAGCACAGTGCACATTACCAGCAATGCTTAGGGTTTTGCTGAACAACAGAATGAGAGTTAATATGCTCCCCAAATTATTAACACATTGTGCATTTATAGCCTCCAATGAGAGGTGAGAGGCAGGCAGGGGAGCTTTCACAGAATGCGGACACATGCAATGAAGAAACTCCCTGCCTCCATATTTCAAAATGAGATATTAGGTTAATACGTGCTTTAGTGCATCATGAAGACGGAAACATCACAAGATTTGACTCAGGA
The DNA here is from genome assembly GCF_021292245.1 of Micropterus dolomieu. Classification (NCBI taxonomy): domain Eukaryota; kingdom Metazoa; phylum Chordata; class Actinopteri; order Centrarchiformes; family Centrarchidae; genus Micropterus; species Micropterus dolomieu. The sequence continues at coordinate 34,336,330 of NC_060150.1, read as the reverse complement.
ACCTGCACGCTCTGCTTGCATGGTGCAGGCAAGCCCTGTGCCAGAGCCAATCATCGTTCAGGAGGCAGACATGGTGCATGGACTAGATGAATCACTAAGCTGTCATGTGTCTGTTTCACATTCTGACTGTGGGAAAGCAAATTATAGGTGACTTAATGTTCCTTTTTTTCCCCCTTTTTTTCCTCTGCTTTCTGGTGCACTGCCAGGCCATACACTGAGCTAAAAGGCAGAAATAGGGTCTGTCAGATGGAAGCTGCCACTAATTGTTCAGCTCAAATCCCTCCATTTTTCTTTAGGAGACCACAGCCACCCACCACTTTTAAAAATACATGGTTGACGCTATCGGCTTCAATAGACTTCAAGCAATTACAAGAGTCATGCATTCTAATATGATGGACAGAGGAGAGGCTGGGATTAGCTTTGCACTCTTGCTGTTTGCATAGACACACACACCCTAACTGCAAAAAAACACAAACAATCTAGGGCAGCTATTCCAAATCCAATTGTTGTGAACATGAAGCCAGCTAGTTTCAGGCAGTGGGGTGAGTTTGGCCCACACATACCAATTAGGCCCGTTTCCAAAGCAATACTGCACAATGCTGCCCAGAGGACTGCAGCAGAACAAGACTTTGATTTCCCTCAATGTGATAGTAATTTCATATTCCTCTGAAAAGCAACATGGCTACTGAGGCTTGAGTCTCGAGATGAGCATTTCACAACTCGATGCTTGTTTGGTGATTTACATGCAATTTCTCAAGCTAATACTCAAATATGATGCGACTCGTTCGGTGTGGAGGTATTAGAAGACCTGGTTAAACACGACAGCCTCTAATACATCCTCAGACCATCCAAGGAGGCCTCTTTTTTTGGACCTGTAGCGTCCCTGGGTAGCTTCGCTAACCGCTCGCATTTGATCAGTCATTGTCTCTCGCTTCCCCTACACGTCAGAGAGCAATCCTTGCATCTGGGATCAAAAATCAAGTCCATAACTGAAAATGCTGCCTGTGGTCTTCACGCCGACTAAACACTGTTGAGCCCCGAGTCCCACCACAGTGCATCAGACAGATTGAGGAATAGAGAGGGAGGAGGCATGTAATGAGAGCCAGGGGAATTACTACCCTCTATTTATAGGGAGTGCAGGATTGTTTACTTTCTTTCATAGCTACTTGTTTTGACGGGTGTTGAACTGCTAATGAGATGAGGTATCTTTCTATTGCCATATTGCTGTATCACCTTGCGGTGCTTACCGTATGTTGGAATTTACCTGTGAGAGCCTAAGAGCTGTTTTCTTGATACGTCTTTAAACTCGTCCTCCTGGTTCCATTGCACTCTCTCTTGCTTCCTGTCGTAAAATACAATCATATTTTTGGTGTTGGGAGTCGCGGCAGCAGCAAGACAAGTCTATTCAATCGGGTGATACTTATTTCTATGTGAGACGGTGTGGGAGAGCCTATTGTTGGAATAAATCTTCACCCTCTCATTTGAATCACTGGGGATGCTTGATCATTTGTCACAGGGGAGGAGAGAGACCAAAGTACCCAAAGAGAGCCGAGGTGTTACTGCATGGAGGCGGCCATATTAGCAGAGATATTCTTCAGGATTATGTGCCCCTTCAACCCAGGCCAGGAATTTGTCAGCAGAAGTGCAGATATGGCTCTATCAATAATCCATGGCATTGTGTATTTCCCAACTGATGCCATTATACGGCTGGGGGATGACAGCACTCACCAACTCCATCATCTTATCCACGGGGACCAGGATCTCATAAAAGCGCTCTCAACATAGACATCTCATATAACGGGTAATAACTCCAGCCAGTTAATACTGGGGAATTATCAGGAAGAGGAGCGATGAACCCAGCAAAAACCAGGGCGGCCACCGCTGTATTCCTGTCGTGGAGAGAGAGAGAGAGAGAGAGCAGGGGAAGGTGTTAATGGAGGGGGAGGGACAAAAAGAGAAGTAGGAAATGGAGAGGGACAATGAGAGAGCATGTAAGATAAGAGGTGGGGGAGTTGGCGGAAGATAAGAGACAGGAGGAGGAGAGAGGAATCCAAAGTGAGAGGGAGTGAGGTTGTCGTGTGATACAGACGAGCGAAAGTTAGCGAGGAGGAAGAGAAATGAGTAAGGGGTAAGGAGGAGTAAGAGAGACAAATGAGGCAATGATTTAACTAAGAGCAGTGTCAGGGCAGAGCTTCAGCAGTATTTTTTGAACTCTACTCTATTGAATTTCATCAGGAGTTTGAGGATCCTTCTCCCATACTACTACAGTGAAAAACGTATCTTTGTAAAAGACTCTGTAATGAAGAGCTTAAACTAGTAATCTCCCTAATCCAAATTTAAGCTGTCTGTAATTGTTTTCATTACAGTATCATTCAGAGGTGGCTCTACTGTAAATATTACATAAAGAGATTAACTCTTTTCTGTTCTACCTATGTCAGTCGAAATGCAGCTTCTGACAATGTTAGCACTTCCACGTGTAAGCAAACTGCTGGTGGAATTCTGTTAAGGCTTGAGTAGAAGAATAATGACATCATGCACCCCTGGACACAGATGCCTGACAGGCTAATTAATGTGTCTGGCAAGTCACAAAATGATCATAGTGGTAAAATGTTCAGTCATGCACGCATTTAATTAGTTTTTTTGTCCCACATCTTCAAAATATCTGCTCATAGCAGCCCAAGCAATATGAAACTTTTATGGTTATGTTTTGGCACTCGCAGCATCTGGTTATGGTTAGGGAAAGATTATGGTTTTGGTTTAATACAGAAAAAGTCCACAAAGACTAGAAGCATGACAACATGCCATGTTTATTAACATCAAAACATCAAAATCACCTTTTTTCAACCTTAAAAAAGAGGTGCTTTGGCCAAGCTCGGGATGTAAACTCTGATCTCTGGTGTCAAAGTCCTGTGCTCTGTATGTCCACCAACAACTATTATGTGGTACACAAATGTGTAAAAAGAAAAATGTTGCCTGTGAACACAATCAAGGCAGGTTTACCACCACAACGTAATTTGGAAGAACAAATGATTCATTTCCAGGATACAGGGTTGGAATGAGGTGTTTGACAATCCAACAGAAAAGGTAATAACAGGTATATCAAAGGCTCTGGCTTAGGGTCCCCTGAATTCTTGGGCCCCACTTGGTAATCCATCTACGTGATTAGCAATAATGTCCTCCAAAGACAAAATACAAAAGACTACAAATCTCTAGTCATGTTTTTCATTCCGTCAGACATCTCCTTTTTAACAGGGAGCATAGCAGATTTTTGTCTCTTTGGTGTATGCTTACCAGGCAACTTGTGTACATACCATAGAAATCCATTCTACCTTTTTGATTACACTGTAGCAGCCTCAAACACACATCAGGTGGTAAATGGAAGTGAGTATAGAGGAAATAGTAATCACAAGCCCAGCATTGCTTGGATAAATGCAAAGTGAAACCAGATATTAAGCTGACATATGCTGCGTCCACTTCCAAAGTCTTTCCCTCGATCACATGCACAACATCATATACACTTAGCATACTCTATAGTGAGTAGTAAATTAAGGTTTTGGACAGCATCAGCAATTACAGGGCACTAGGTGGCAAACAAGGAGTGATTTTTGACACCCGTAGTGTAGGTTTATGCTGTGATGTTGTTGCTTTAAGAATCTTTTACATGTGGATGCCTTAACTGTAATGCGCTCTCGTCCAACTCCTTGGACAGTTGTGCCACCCCTTGTCATCTTTGTTCTGTGTCACTTCCCATTAAATCTTAAGCAACCAATAATAAGCATCTGGCTCCAACCCTTTATCAGGCCTTTTAGTCTTAAATGTGTGTGGGTGCCAGCCACTAGTGCTATTAGCAGAGAGAAGGACAGGAGGGAGAAAATAAATATATAATGCCACCCACCAAGCAAAGATATTCAGTGTTTGCATTTCAGGGGACAATAAAGAGGGCCATCTGTTCCTGTCATTCGTGCTTTATTGTTTTCCTCTGCGGGCCACTCACTTTGGAACACCACATCAAGCCCTCCCCACCTCCCATTCTCCATACTCCAGACCCCTCGACATAAACAAACTACAGTCAAACTGTGTGTACACAAGCTTGACTGCACATAAACACACACAGGCACACATGCATCCCTTAGCCTTGTACAGCTCTAAGACAAGGAATGGGCTCAAAGGGCTTTTTCATTTTGGATCATGTCAAATAAAAAATAGACAAGATGCTGAGGGGGTCATGGCTTTGAATAAATTTTGTCCTTGTCCCTCATGTTGTCACCACTGGTGGTATGGCAAACATTGCCAACTGTTTTTCTTTAATTCTTGTAGCAGAATCATGAGAGGAGAGAAGAGGATGGGAAAACAAACCACACTTTTATTCTCCTGGCTTAGGGTTTACCAAGGAGAAACTCTGCAATATTGGCTTAGGAATTGGCTCCTAGAGTTCCCAGTTCCCATCTTAGCAAAAGCCTGGCAGCTGGACGTAGTATGACTCGAGATCTGTGGTAACATCCTTAATCAGTGGAGGAGGTTAGACAGTGGGATGGTGCATGATGGACGCCATTTTGTATTTACCAAAATGTTGATTTATCCCTTTAACAGTTTGGAAATGCAAACCTTTCAGCTGGCAACCGCTTATACTGTTTACTTACTAGAGAAGTTGGACAATATTTTGGGCAGGACAGATGCAAACTGACAATTGTGTTTAAATGTTTTCACCAGATCCCACCATTTGGAAAGGTATATATTTTTTGAATTGACCGCATATTATTAAAAAACCTGATATAACTCATTTGTATCATAATTTATTAGTTATAAATATGCACAAAGATTGATAGCACATTCTTTAATGCTTTTTCATAATGTAAATTATGATGTACAACTGCTGTGGATATATAATATCTATCTCTCTCTCACACACACACGCAGACACAAGGAAGACAACACTCACAAGCGATGTTTTCTCACCAGTGATCTGACTGAATGCAAGATTTGCAGGTGCTTTTCCATCACAGTCAGCAAGGTTAAACTCCAGAGAAATTAAACAAATTGCTCCTCTAATGCAGAGTAAAACAAATGGAGAACTTTAGTGCACATGTGGAACCCTCTTGGGTTCTAATTATGTAAAACTATAGACATCAGAAGGCACTGAATTCTTTAATGAGCACTTGAGAGAACAAAGGGAATTTAAGTGCATGTTAATAAGAGAGGCGAGACGACAGGAGGAGGCAAAATGCCACTGAAAGAATCACTACACATTAAATGGGGGCATTTGCTATCTTACCACCAACCAGCAGCTTCTGACAGTTACACTTGCTACCACAGAATTGTTGAAGGGAATCTATGGTTTGTGGCATTTAGAATGAGCACACAGCTAATGTGCTAATATGTTCTCCATGGAAACAACATACAATAAATTGAGATGAATTGAGTGTCAGGGAATTGAGATTTAGCTATTAGTGCAGGAGAGGATGAGTCAGTTGGAGATTTGTCTCCCTACAACTTGCAATCAGGGAACTGACAACTTCCCCCTGACCAGTGTACTGCATGTAGGGACAAAATTACAGGTTAAACTCCCCCGTTAGATCCAGGGGCTGTTAGCCGCTTCCACAGTGCCACAGGCACAGTACCATTTGGATTCACTCAATAACAAACAAGGCGTGATGTGTTCGGGAAGCTGTGTTTCACTGCGCTGGTTGGTAGCCTGGCCAATTAGCATTGACAAAGACTCCTGTGTGTATAGGCAGGCAGAACACCGCCCAGATAGCACGTTTCTGTTCAGAAGCCAAACTGGATCGCACTGTGGGAGTCCTTTAATCCCCACTATTCCCCTGAATGTTTTAAATCAAAAAACAGTGGTGCAGGATAGCTGCCTTCATACCCATATACCTGCTGTCTGTGTACCATTGCACACCTTGCTAAATTACTATGTGTGCATACGGTTGTAAGCTGCTGTGGACTGTTGGTGTACATGAATGTAGATATGCTTGTAAATATGTATAGAGTGCATGCATATATTATTATATTTTGAGAGAGTACACAAATTCCTCTTACTAATGTAAGGAAGAAATCAGGAGTAATAGCTAATTAATTATAAGAAGTAGTAACTCCAAATTAAGAATTATATAGGAGATCATTTTTAGGACACCCATGTCAAGGTTTTAATCAGTTATGCAGAACGTCTAATGAACATTAACACGTTCAAAATATTCAAAATTCAAGTATGACTTAATGCTAATACAGGGGTAGGAAATACTGTATTTAAGTACAATTTTGAGCTACTTGTAATTTACTTGAGTATATCCATTTTATCCTACTTTATAATTTTACTACATTTTGGAGGCAAATATTTTACTTTTCACTCCACTATATTTGACAGCTTTAGTTAGTTACTTTGCAGATTCTGGTTAAAATTAGCCCGATCCTTAGCAGCAAAATTAGTGATGCCTACACATGGGCTTACACTGAGGCAATGCTACTTTTACTCAAATAAAAGATCAGACTACTTCCACCACTGACTACCTATAATATTACAGTATGTGAGAATAGTCTACTTGATGTTATGTGATGTTAATGAACAAGTGTCTAATGATCGGATCTGTGGATCTACTGAGCATGTTCTTAAAGCTAAAATCAATAACTTGTTTTAGATAAAATAACGAAAATAAAAAATCTTTTGCATGTTATATACGTGAATACCGGCACATTTGCCATGCCTCCATTGTTGGCAGCTTGCTACCTTTGTACAGAATCTTTTAGCATTGGCCGCCACAAAGCAGAACTGCTGCACAGGATGTGTTATGTGTGTATGTCATTTTTGTTTGAGTTTCATGCATCAACAGGCAAATGCAAGTGATCAATAAACTTTTTCTGTTCCGGGGTCACTTTAAATGGCGGGCTTGACAATCTTCTGCACCAGACATAAAAGATAAAGGTGAATATTGGTTCGCACAGAAGAAAAGGGGTTCAAAGGTGACTGACCTTTTTTTGGACTAAAGATGTACTAGCTAATAAAATCTTTACATAGATGTTCAGATAAATAGATAAATACCAGTAACTTCCTAAAACAGTTTGGCTCTATAACATTAGTCAAAGAGGAGTCATTATTGTATTTTTTTTCAGCCACAGATAAATATTTAGTTGGTTCTCTGGTGACTATTTACGTCAGCAGGGTGATATTTGTAAGGCTGTTTTGAGACTAACTATGGGGACTGTGTTCAGTGAAGGAACACGTCACCCTGTGCAACAGTTTGGTCACTGATTAGTTTTCATTAGTCTTTGTCTACATGAGGCTTTGGTTACACAGAATACTCTTGTTAGGAAGATCAACTCATTGTTGATTTTGGACTTTTAATGGGATTCGTTGACAACAACAAAAAAAATTTGAATTTCACCAGCCTCATCCTCTAGCCACCTGGCTACATAAGCAGCTGATTACAACATGTGCGATTAGGTGTCAAATAGCACATAAACACAAACTAATTTATTATTACATACATATTATAGTTCATATTCTTGTGCCAGAAGTGGTGCAACATACTGAAATTATGAACGGAATGTATGGTTCCTGACAAATAATTTTCTCATCATTAATAACCATTTATGTGTCTGCTCAAGTTAAGTAGCCATCAAGCTGCCAAGTAGCTTGAGTTCTGACTGGTCTGTGCTATTTATTGAACTAATGGTGCGTTCAGTGTAGAAATGAAGAAAACCTTAACATATTCATATCACCCATATATGTATTATTTCCTAAACTCCTAACTACTCACGGATTTGTGTACCTTAATTGCAAAGTGTTACCAAAACTTGCACTTACATTCTCATATCTCATATATTTGCATATGTATGAACATCCCCAGGAGTGCTCAGAGTAATTGGAGTGAATGGAGCCATACAATAGCAGAGTGATTCACTGTCTGTGATCCAAACTTGTGCTCTCTGTGGCGCTGCAGTTCAGTCAAAATGAGAGGCTTTGTTTGGCATGAATAGCGGCAGATCAGTACTGTACCTTACAGAAGCTGCGGCACTCACAGAACAAGGTTCTGCAGAGAGACGCTGAACCGCGCTAACTCGAGGCAATCCTCAAAAGACAAAATCAAAAGGTTTGTTCATTTACAAAGAAGTCCACCTTTGTGACATGGAATATAACAGTATTTCAGGAGTTAAATGTGATGTGAATGATCTCTGTTTACTCCTCCATAACGTTTAGCCAACACAGATACAAACATTAGATCTGACACTATTTCCTCATTTACTCAAATTTCATTTATTTACTGTCACTAACCTCAAAAACACTTTGGCTGTGAAGTGGTCTGGCCTTCACTCAATGATTCATCATTTTCACTTCAAAATGCCCCCCCTCCTCTCCTCCAACAGCATAATGAACACTGGACGAGGAAAAAAGCCATGGCTTAGCATTTCATCCTATTCTATTCAAATTTCACAGCACCATCTTTGATTTCCATAGTCCAAAGTGAGGTAAGCCCCAGGGCGGTGACGGACTGTCATCCCTCCCCTGGGGGCAGGAACTGCACTCTTCAGCTCCCTAATGATGTGCCTGTCTTTTGAACGAGGAAGCCCATGCCATGGCCTATCACTTAGCGAGCTTAACTAAGCAGGGGATGGTGGGTTAGACAGAGAAGGAGACAAAGACAGAAACAGAGGGAGACAGTGGTGGTATGGTGTAGGCTTGGCTTCTGGCAGATGAAAGCTGTCCCTTTTCAGAATTTCAAGCAGAAATGAGGTTTAAAGCAGGATTTCCATGGCAGATACAGTATTAAACCATGACTTGTAGCAATGTGACACACAGGTCAATCAGTTTGCCATTCAGGGAAAATAAGTCAACATCTTACTCATTGAACCGAACACAATACGAGAAATGACAACAGAGCTCCTGAAAAAGTCCACAATCTTTCAGCTCCCGCGGACAGAATTCGTCGTATTGAGCTCCTTTATAAGAATGAGGTAATTGAAGACATGCGGCAATGAAATGCATATTGCATAAATGACAGGCAGTAATACAGCTGTTGTTGTCCCAGTGTCACACTGTAAATATGAACATTCTCAATCTGGACTTGGCATAATCACTGTTTATCCATTATATCCTCCTCTCTCCTGCTGAATGGCAGCACACACAGTCATATTGCCCTCAATCATTCAGTAATTGATGCTGTGGCATTTCACGCTCTTATTACCCAAAACAGCCTTGCTTTACCCACCACCACCCTCCACGTCTAGATCTTCTTCCTTTCCCCAAATATCCCAAAGGCCTTTTGGCTTCTTTCTCTGCAATTTTTAAGTTTAGATTGATTTAAGCTCTCCTGGAAGCCAATTTGGTCTGTTTGAATGTTCTTATAATCTCCTGATTTGATTCACCAGGGGACTGTTGTTCGCTGAACAGAAACAGCCCATACAGCAGAGAAGTGAAGAATAGCATCACACACATTGTGGAGCAAAGGAAGTACAAGCCGAGATAAAAGAAGAGCAGCCTGAGGGTGCGGGGAGTGGCCACGAGGACTCCCTTTCTTCCCCGGCACTTTTTCTTTATTCATTTTTAAATCACATGAATGCAGTAGCACCTGGGACAGCCCATGAAGGAGGATTCAGAGGGATGGGTGGAGGGGGGAAGAGGGGTTGGGTTGAAGCACCACCCTGAAAATCATGCTATTTTGATGATTTTGTGAACATAACAGGATTCTTGTACTGTCTGTGGCAAGGATTAAATACAGCCCACACTGCTGAACATGGATCAAGCACGCTTTTTATTCCTTTCTGCCCACCGCTAACTGAACAGTTTAACTGTGTTCTATGAATCTTAGGGGTTCACCGCAGAACAGGCAGATCTTTTGATGTAGGACATGTTTCAAGGTTCATGTCTGGTGTGTTATCACCCCCCATCCCTCTGTTAGCACACGAGGCTTTAAGGAGGATAGAAGTGACTAAAGGAAAGCTGGCTTTTCCTTAGATATATCAAAGGAGGGGCAAAGAATGCCAGAAATATGCTACTGGAGAGGTTTTTGATTGTCTTTGCTCTCATGTGTATATGTCCTGTAGATGTGTGGGTTCGATAGCTGAAGTTCTGCGAGGCTCAGATTGCTGTTTTGAGTGTGCAGAAGCTCAGTCTGAGCAGCTGGCTGTATCCTCCTCATGCACATTCACATGAAAGCCAGGAAAGGTAGAACCGCTTGCCTTAAAACCTCTTTGAAGTAAAGTCAGAACCAAAAAATTATACGTGCACCGATGGGAAGGAGGGAAGAAAAGAACATCGAGGCATTTGTATCGTCTGGTGAACCTGTGGGAGATAGAAAATCAAGAAGTGTAGGGTGAAAGAGGAAAGAGAGAGAGAGGGAGAGATGGCGGGGGGGGGGGGGGGGGG
>NC_060150.1:34280256-34325947 GCF_021292245.1 Micropterus dolomieu | reverse complement strand
GGGGGGGGGGGCACAGACACAGAAAGTGTTTTGGGATGGGAATGCACTTGGGGAGTAGAAAAAGCACACCACCTTTGCATATAAAAACACTCCAAAACTTTGCAATATAAAAGGCAGGAGTAGGAAAGCAGGACACAAAAGAATATTCACAATGCTTCTGCAAAGAAAAAAAAAAAGACGCCGTTTCTACTGCTTCCTTGCCTCTCTGCCTGAGTAGAGTCTCTCCACGTTGATCACGATTTACCGTCTGAAGATGCATTGGCAGTTGTTGACAGAGACAGAGTTTGTGATGGTAGTCACAGTTATTCCATAGAGATAGACGAGGGAGGGGCGGAGAGGGGGAGTCAACTCCCCTCTCTTGTTTTCTTGCTGACTCTCTTAACTGTGTTTACTCTTTTCAACACTGACATCCAAAGGTATGCAGGGCTGATAAAACTTTCCTGCCAGCTGAAATTTAACACAGTTTTTGGTGCATTAACTTGTGTTTTCCAACCTTATATTTCTTCAGTGTTCATTTCATATTAAATCCAGACACAAGTAAACAGAATTGGCTTGTTCAGTGGAACAGTGTGTTGCTGTTACATTTAGTATATTTGGCTTTAGCACTGAATAAAACACACAATGGGCATCGTCATTTCTTCCTGTTTTTAATTCATGGTTCAGTTCATCAAATAGGGAAGGTTTTAAATTGTCCCTCTTTTTCAGGAGCTTGTCAGTCACTTAACTATTCAAGAGAACAATGTGGTCCATTTGTATTTCAGAGAAAAATAGATAAAAAGGAAACAGAACACATCATCTCCTACAAAGACCATCTTACAAGACCATTAGCCTGACTAATGGTTTTGTAAGATGAATAAGATGAAACAGCCCTAAAAAAACATCAAGATTTTAAAAATTAACAGATGGTAAAAAAAAGCTTCTTTTTACAGTGGCACAGAGACCTAAAACCTGCATTTCCACCCCAATAATCTCCCAGTTCTATTTTAGTTGAAATTGAAGAGATCCTATTGTTCCCACGGGGTGGGTGAGCACTGTGAGGCACTGGTGGCGACGCAGGAGAGGCTGTGATCATGCCCAAGTTTCATCTGAAGCGTCTGAGCCATGATCGCAGGGAAACTTCAAGTAAAAACCGCAAGAGCAGAGAGTGAAGATAAGAGAGGGGGGGGGGGGGGACTACTGATTTCCATCAAAACAGATTGTCAAACCAGATGGGGACTATTCGGGAACTGGGGCAGAGTGGATGGGGACTCTGATTGGGCAAATCTCAACACAAACCAGACACTAGCATCAGAACAAAATGGATTTCATAAGCACTCTGGTTCTCTGCTGTCATGTAATTCTAAATGGTTTTAAATAATTCTGAATTAAGCTTTTATTCAGTATCCTGAATACAAAAGTATTCAAAATAATGAAATTCAGCTTGAAACTGTACACTTTGTAGAGACCATCTTTGTGTTTGTGCGGAGGACTCATCTCTCTGGAGTTGCAGTCTCAGGGGCATTTGTAATCACCGCGCTTAATTTCCTGGACAGAGAAAGTGGCTCCGACCTCTCACCTTTGAGCATGATGTCACTGCGTTACCAATCATGAGCCTGTGTACTGTGTGAGCATGTGTGGTTTGATGTGTATTTCATTAATTGCTCCTGGAACGATTCTGCATGCTCTGACCATTACCATGGTGCCTCTGGCAACACCTGAGCAAAGCTCATCAGCATGCCAGCATTGATCCTAGACAAGGTTCTCCCTGAAGTGGATTGGCGCTTGACGCTTCCTTTAAACATCTTATCTGAGCCAACGCATGCTCGAGCCTCCAACAAGAGGCTCTTCCTTGCAGCCACAGAGAACACAGAGTAAACACACACATTTGCAGGCCAACGGAGGAAGGCAATAGATGTTGTGGGGTAACCGAGTAAATTTTTTTCTAATTGGGTGCATTAAGAAAAGAAGCACTCACTAAGCGAACGCATTGAGAACATAAAGTCGCTACTCAGGTTTAAACCCTATAAGTTTCTGATTTAAAGGAATGTTTTGACATTTTGGGAAATAAGCTTATTGCCGAGAGTCAGAGAGAAGATGTAACCAGCACCCAGTTAGCTTAGCTTAGCATGAGAAGTGGAAACAGGGATAAACATTTATCCCGGGTCTGTCCATTCATGACTTCTAAAGATCACAAATGAATACTTTGTATATAAGCATAATAAAAAAGTATTATAAGTATATATATTTTTTTGTTTTATCCATTTGCCATTTTACTGTCAGAAGTAACATCTGTTAGAGAATTGTCACTATTACGCTCTTTTGTCTTTATACAGTCTAAATAAACAAGATATAACATGTTATTTAGTGAACTTGACACATGCTGGTAGGTGGATTTTACAGAGTCAGGCTTGCTGTTTCCCCTTGTTTCTAGTCTTAATGCCAAGCTAAGCAAGCTGACTGCTGGCTATAGCTTCATATTTAGCGGATGGACATGAGAGTGGTATCGATTTTCTCATCTACCTCTTTAAATTTAGTTGGTGATTTACTGTAACTATATACTATGTGGATTCGAAGGCTAAGACATAAATGAAAGACTGATGCTGATTTTCAATGTTCCCAGGAATAATATGATTTCAAACTGTTGTTTTATTATCAAAATGACCTTCCTTTCCCTTCAAAATCCCTCAGTGAGTTTCTAATGTCAGGTGGGGGGATATGTATGTGATTATTAACACTGAGATGAATTTCCATCCTCACTGTGGTGGACTTACCGCAGACTGACCTCAGATCTCCAGCCTACAGAGAGACTTTTTTTTTTGCCCTTAAACGTGCCTGTAGCATTCCTCAAGGTCCCCCGTGATGCCTGAGGCTGTGGAGAAACTTGGATGAACACTGGCTCAATTCAATCAAAGCCCTCTCTCCACCTATATGCTTATGATGAGATGAGCTTGACATCCTCAAGCTTTTATTTCCCTTTCCGTGGTGACATTGATCTGACTTGCAGCAACGTGCATTTTGTCAATTGCATGTTGCTGCAAGTCTGATCAATGTCTCCACACATTCTTACAAGTGTACAGGCGAAAAATAATGACATGAATTCTAAGTCCCATGAAAAGATATAACACTTACCCTCTTTAAATGTATATTTTACCTATAAAACATCTTTTTGAAAAATGCAGGGGCTCCTTGCTATTTCCCCTGCCACTTATAATACATCTGAGTATAGTATACAGGACTGTGAGGCTGTTACCATGGGTCAGGACCTAAAATCTGTCAATAAATGGACACTACATGACAAAAGCTGTTGTATATTTTAACGAGCTCCAGCACACGATTCAATTCCTAGCTTTAGCTGCCAGATTGGTAAAGTTTTGTAGAAAATCCCTAATGTTTCATAACTCGTCTTATTGTCTAAAATACCACACGTAGGTGTGACAGTCAATGTGTCCAGAAACAAGCAGGTAGAGGCAGTGTGTGGCAAATGTCGTGAGCTTGTATCATTATTAAAAGGCAGAATCATCCAGGGGTCCAAGACAACAACAGCTTATTAAAGAAAGAAATAATGATGCCTGAGGTTGTCCACACGGTAAGATGCTCTGTATGTGAGGACATCTTGTTTCAGCACCATTCCCGTTCACATACTATATGTCCAGTATAGGTGTGTTACAGTGAATAATGAGAGACAGTGTAAGCTTGTGGAAAGACTTTGAGCAGCACCTATAATTCATTGCCAGCGGACTGTGTTGTTAGTTGCTGAGCAATAATTCTGCAGGATTGTGCAGCCTGCTTAGTTTTGTCACCTAACCGGACAATCTAAACCAATCGGCTGACGTCTTTCCTCGTTAGAACTTTATATTCTAAACTCTGTTTGATTTACCATACATATCGTATGATGAGAATGGAATGCTTAATTACCACCACCTTTTCCAAGCACTCTCTAATTCATTGTCAGATATTCATATTTTCATGCAGCATTTGGTTTGTTGTAAATTATCATGAAAATTGCTTTTATGGGAAGAAATAAACCCACCCCCTCTTAAACCATAAATAAACAAATATTTGAATATGTTTAGGACAAGTCAATTTAAGGCCCTTGTTGCTAACTTAAACTCAAAATTTTCACTTAATTTTGTTTCTATAGTATAAGTCTGGATGAAGGAGATTATATATGTGACAATGTTGTTTAATGGGGAACTCAAGATGTGAACATCTCAGAAAAAGATCTTGACAACAAAGCCTTCACCAAGACTTACAGACTTAAGACAGTAAGCAGTAGGCATACAAAATATAGTAGATTTTGATTTTAGATCTTTGTAGGGGGGTGGTTAGCACTGTTGCCTCCCAGCAAGACGGTTGTGGGTTCAAACCCCGGTTGCCCCAGCCTTTCTGTGTGGAGTTTGCATGTTCTCTCCGGGTGCTCTGGCTTCCTCCCAACATCCAAAGACATGCAGCCTTGGTTAATTGGTGTCTCTAAAATTGTCCTTTGATGTGAGCGGTTGTCTGTCTATGTGTGGCCCTGCAATGGTGTACCACGCCTTTCGCCCAATGTCAGCTGGGATTGGCTCCAGCCCTCCGTGACCCTGTATGCAGGATAAGCGGTTGACGATGGATGGAGATCTTTGGAAAAAACATTTTCAGTTCAAGTTTTATCGGCAGTGTCACTTCAAAGTCGCAGTTTGATTGACAACCAACATCACAAATAATGGATCATTTCCTGTTGGTACAAAACGGAAGCATGTTGAACTGCTAAAACGGCAAACTTGGTAGATAGCATGTACTGTCGTATGTGCTGTACAAAATTTGTATGTAATATGGTTTTGGGACACGACTTTTGTTTGTGTTGGGCAAACTTTTGACGTCTCTATTATTCTAAATATTCACTGGGATTTTTAGAAATGAATTTGTACCCATAGATTTTTTTTAACTACTATATGCTACTGGGTACATCGTACATCCTGTACCAAGCATCACTCACTGTAAGGTGAACAGACTCCTTTTTTAAAGTTGGCTCCTGATGAACACCTCCTGTGTCATGGGAATAGAAACTTTCCTCTTTGCATAAAGGTATGCTATTTCCATTGTCTAACTACGTTATGAAAAGTTCTCAGTTCAGCTCATTCTGATTCTCATGCATCAAACATGAAAAAAACCCATCATCTCTGTATGCAGGGATACAATTAATACTAATAACTAGCTCTCAAGATATTTATTATCACTGCACCTTTAAAGGCGATGACTTTTGTGTTGGTCGTGTGGGATCTGAAAGGCTGGTCTATCTATAAAGCAGAGAGTTGAAAGTAAACAGCTCATATCTCTGTCAGTGTAGCACAACGATGAAGAACACCAGGTGTCATGGAGCTGTGAATCCTCCACATGCCACCACAGAACTGGTTAAATGCAGTAATCTACAGAAAGGTCTTGGATTCAATTCCATTAACATTTGTCTGGGGATAGGGCTCACGTGAGAAGTGTGTCAACCTTTTGGAAATGTTTGCTTTTGACAGTTTGACTTTTCATATCTGCTTACTGGTTTTTGCATTGTTTTTTCTCTTTGTTTTTTTATTTTTATATATATCTTTTGCAAAATATATTTGCTCTTTCTAGAAAGAGCTATGCATACATAATAAACACCCCTCAAACACTTACATGTGACACCTGATTTGGGGCATCTGTGGTCCCATCTGCTCGTGTGGATGAAATACCTCAAATACTGAGTTAGGTATGGGTTTCCATTAGCAATATAATGTACACTGGTTGGTGATAGTCTATTTACAGGGGCTAGACATGTAACCTTATTAAACCCAGTATCATATATTCCTCCCAAATGATGTGTAAAATTACCATAACCAGAATCCACACCTACACCTGTAAAAAATAGTATTATTGCTGCTGCCACAGTGTATTTATGGGTGCATGTTTGTCACTTTGCACATGCCACACAAGTATGTGTATTTCTGTGTGTCCCTGAACCAAAGTGTCAACAACTCCCAGTGTGCGTTTTCTCATCCACCCCAGCTAGTTGTGCTGAGGTACAGTTCTTCCCATTCTAATGAATGTAGTTAAACTGGTTAGGTGCTGGGTCCAGGATGCTTTCTCTCAGGCTTGCTGTGCCTGAATCTAATGTGTAGACAGTATTGGAACCATCACATCAAGGAGTTGTTCATATGAGCCTGCGTTGCCTGGCTCCGCGTTGCCTACTCTCTGTGTGTGGTGATGGTGGTGGTGGGGGTGGGGGTTTATGTGCTGACGGGTGGGCTTGGACGAGGTTGTATTTTCTTTGGGGAATTGCGTGTTTCAGCAGTATGGATATTGCAGGCTGTGGCAGAAGGAATAAACAGACTTTCTCTGTCTTTCTCCTCTCCCCCCCTTTTCTTCAGGGATGGGCCTGTTCACAGAGGCGGTTCTGTGACTGATGTTTGTCTGTGTTATGCGTCTATTTATTTGTTTGGCAAACAAATGCATTATTAACAAGCCACTGCCACATGCTATCCTCTCAGTGTATTCTCCGTTTGCATCAGTGTCTTCCTATTCAAGTGCAAATTAGCTAGGTCACTACAGAACCTTAATTGTAATACCAAAGCCTAAGGTGAAATTTGACTCAAAAGATATATATGACCTACATATGTAATCTGATAGGCTTGTAATTAAGAATAAAAATATCTAAGGAAAAAATATTCAAACTTGAGTAAGTCTGTCTTACTCCCCAGTAGAAGAGGGCACAGGTGGTTTTATGTCTTAGACTGGTTATGTCTCCATGCTTTAGCAGACAAAATGCTGCCATTACCATGGCCCGTGAAATTAGCAGGGCTCATTTGGAAGGAAACCTACTGAAAGAGGTTTTAAAAAATGATATAAAGAGGTCTGGACCATTAAAGTGGCGATAAATCCTGACATTCAGCATGCATTTCCTTTTAACTAGCAGCCGCATTAGATATTAGATTGAGTGGGCCCCCAAGTGTCATTTCAGACCCAAAAGGAACTGCCTTTAGGTTTGCCTGGGAACAGCTTGAATAAAAATAATGCTGTGAAAGGCTTATTCGCACTCACAATCACACATAAGGCAATTTCTGCCATAACAGGGACTAGGACTGGGAGGAAATGAGTCTATGGCAAAATACACCTTTTCTGGTGGGTTTTCTCCCTCATGCATACCAATGTATATAGCTCATCTGCAATCAAAGGGAAAGGTTGAAAATCTTGTTGGGGTCTCTCTCCTTTGGCAGTGTGTATCTTGATAAAGATCCAATGTACGTGCGCACACCGACTTCCAATGGCAAAGAATAACGAGGTATAGAAATTCAGAAAATATCCAAAGACAAATATTGCATCAAACATGACTTCATTAGTCAAACTAATCAGTCAGTGAAATGCACATTTAGAGATAATTATTTGATAATTGCTGAATTTTTTGCTGAAATCTACAAACTACACTCCTCAGCTTCTCACTCTATCTCTTTTAGTGGCTCAGAGACTCCTCTGCTCTTACACCTGTGGGTTGGATTTCAAGACGGGTCAGGAAACTGTTTCTTAAGGGTCTTGCAGTGTACCAACAGGATCAACATGTTTTCTTGACCCCCAGGACTCTGAGCAGAAAAGTAAATGTTGGGCCTGAAGAAGTCAGCTTCTCACTGTGGCAGAAAAGAAACATCTGCAGTATGTGCTGTTACTAGAATCTGTGAACACTGAACCCTGCAAACAAGTGAAGAGATGTTTCAAGGTGAACGTGGCAATTTATTTATACTAACTTCATTATGAAAAATCTAACAAATCTAACTAAAATAAGCTATTAGGTATATATATATCTAGTATATATATATCTTGTTGGACATATGTATTGAGGCATGAGAAAAAAAAGTATTTGGTGTGAAGCTAAATTAACAACAGTGTACATAGCAACTGAGCTATGACACAAAAGGTGTGTCATGTCAGGGGGTATGAAGAGCAGACTTTTTTTTCACACATATTTTGGCTTGTGCCACAAAAAGCAAGATTGTGAATATCTATTTCATTATCGAGCAGGGAGCAAGGTTTAATTTTTCATTTAAGAACTTTGTTTTTCACTAGTGCTAAAGAAATAATGAATTGCAGTAATGTTTTGATGCGTGGAGGAGGAGGGTGGCATTCATCTTGTCTGCACAAATGATAAATAAATTTTTCTTGTTCATGTGTAAAACAACAAAAGCGGCGACACTTCACCTGCCAACTATCATCCTTGTTAAATCTGAACAAATCGCCCTCTGAAGATATAAGGCAATGTAATTAAATGTTTAGACTTAGAAGCTACAATGAATGTCAAAGTGGGCTTGATCTTCACAGAACGGCTTTCAAATCAACACCAAAAAACTTTAATTCTTATTGCTAAAATGGTTTTAATGTTTTTCTACAGCGGATAGAAGATATGTTTATATGTTTCCAAATATGAGCCACTTTGTTCACGGCTGAATGAGCAGGAATTACACTGTGTGTGCGTGCGTGTGTGTGCATGCATGTACATAATGGTTCTAAGTGTGAATGCGTATCCGTGTTTGAGCCTGCGTGGGTGTTTACACACTAAAACAACCTCATTAATGAATAACTGACATTCTCTATGAATGTCTGGAACCAAAGATGACATCCCTGTGATGAGTCTATTACATAATTTAGATTCAAGTGCATAGCACGTGGCTGCAGCATCCCGCTGCGAGGGGCCTACGGTGCAGCCAGTCTATGATCTTATTGCATGTGTTGCGACCTTGAGTCATGCATATTAAAGCACCAATCCTCAAAGAATGTGTATCATGAGGACATAATCTTTAAAGAGGCCGAGAAGAACAAATAATGCCCTAAAAAGCAAAAAAGGTTTGGGGCTTCTCAATGGCTTGTACACATTTTGTAATTATGTGCACGTGCCTACAAAGCACAGTAAAATGCCATCTGTGCTACCATAAAAGATGGACCCCATATTTGAAGACTTATTGTACTTTTGGGTGTACAAATTGAACCTTTATGATCCAACATAGCTGAGAACATGGGTGAGTCTATATTAAAAATATATATTAAAAAGGAGCAGTTAAGCTGAGTAACCTGGAAGTATTTTGGTATCTTTTATACAACAATTTGGATAAAATGTGCCTATCAAGGTGCAAACAGTCTTTCTACAATTCCACAAATATCTCTCATCTTGCACTTAAATAATCCCATCTATGGAAGTTTACTCTTTACAAGATGTAGTCAGACTTAATCGATGGTATGCAATAATCAAAAAGTGCTTTTGTTTCCATTTCTCATCCGCTCTGTGCACTGAGTGCGTGTTTGACGGCTATCTTAATTATCTAAGGGGATCATTTGGAAACAGACTTTTTCATTCCAGTATGGGCACGATTAGCACTTTATAGGCCAATTTAATACACTCTCCAAACCACTCTGATTTGCTGGCAGTTACTGCTGCTTTGTGCAGTCCTATTGCTGGCATCAGCAGGCTATTAGCAGGTCTTTCTCTTTGTTCTTAGTTGTGGTGCTCTGTTATACGCAAGATGAAGGTGTATACATTGTTGTTTTTTTAAGCCACATAGAAGAAGCAAGCCATCAAACTCAAGTTTCCAGATGCTCACATGTATGATTTTATCAATTATAAATGCAAATGTTTTCCGGGCCCAGCATCTGTTGGATTTCCTTCTTAACCCAGAGGAACAAGTAACAATTTTTATGTTTTTTTTATGTTTGTGTTTGACACAGCACAGTGGTTGAATGTATTTCAACAAGCTAAGGATTATCATAAAGTGTCACAATTAGGTTCTTGACTCTTCTGGCAGACTTTCTAAATTACTCATAAACTGAGTAATGTAGAAACTGTATTTTTCATGCCATTTTCTTGCTGGCTTTGTTAAAAATCGACATTTTCTCTACAGAATGCCTTTCTGTTAGGATTTAATGAAATCCAGCCAATCACTGGGGTCTTCATTTTTTTTTTAAGTCTGAAAGAAAAATGAATAAAAGTTTATTTTGAAGCTTTACAACCTTCAATCTTTAACTGTTTTATGCTTAAATGAGAAAAGCAATATAGTTTTCAAACTACATTTCATCATTTCTGCAGTGTGTCCTCTCAAAGTGATTATGAAGGAATGCTTTGTATTCACAAGTGACTAGTGTTTAGCTTTTTCTTTCCAAATCTCCTCCTACAGATGCACCTGTTACAGTAAGGCCATTTGTAAGCACACCAAAGCCCAGCTTCCATACAAGAGGTTTAAAGTTGGGTCTCCATTGTGTCCCAAATTATGTCCTCCCTAGTCAAAACAGCAAAGTTTATAATACAACAGGGCTCACCCCACAGCACTAAAAAGGTCAATGTAAAATTACCTTTTCCAATCTAAACTAAAGCACCAGTTAACACAGTTTGCCCTTTGACCCAATAGTCTCACGTCTGAGAGATCAGTTACTGTATGTTAACCTGCAAAATGAAAGACAACTTAACTGCAACTTCTGTCAGAGTTCCAAACAGTGGGGACACCTTTCTGATATTGAGCCGCAGCAGTGCTCAGCTGCCCCAAACTCATCTGTTACTGGCACAGATTTAACAAGGGAAATCAATAAAGGATAAAGCCTTTCACCTGGATTCACCTCATCACTGTGCATCATAAGACCAGCTGTCTGTGGTATTTCTTACATTTGCTGTATGTTTCCCACAAAACGATTTTTAGTCTTTAAAGACCTGTAGCCTATGTTCAAATATTAATGTTGTTGTTGGCAAAATGTTCTAAACATGTTTCTCTACAACTGTGTCCTGTGACATCTGATTTCAGGATAGCATTTTTTAAAATCATTCATTAAAAAATTCTCACTTCTTTGCTTTGATTCAGACCTGGCCTTGGATTTGGTTTAGAGGGGTGGGATTCTGTGACTGTAAGTGTGTGAGAGAGAGGGGGAGGGGAGCGAGAGAAGGTGAGGTTGTGGGGTGTGTGTGTGTGTGTGTGTGTGTGTGTGTGTGTGTGGTGGGGGAGGGGGGATCCAAAAACATTGATTTTTAAAGGAAGATGACATCCACTTGTGTAATATTAAATAGATTTACAGGGCGACACTTCCCGCAGGTTAAACTAAAGTGTTAACGATTTTTGCCGTCGTTTATCATATCATCCATCAAAAAGTACGTTTTATTGTTAAATGTGTGGTTACTCTCTGTTCTATAAGAGAACGTCTCTCCTTCGTGCGCTGCGTAAAGGCGCTCCAGTGCACATTGTTTCCTTTCCAGAAATGATATCACAGTTGCCAATCAGCCTCAACAAGAAAGACGTTTTGAACAAGTTGATTAAAAATTATATATTTTGCATCTCTATTTATATGTAGTTATATTTATTCCTTATCGTGTAACAAGTGCTGCTGCGAGACTTCAGCACCTCGGACAGCGACTAGCTGGTCACCACTGCCTCTGTCCGCTTGGGGCCTTTGGTCTTGTCTGACTCAATTTGTAAAACTCTCACTAATAAACAAACTTTTTTTCCTTCACCCTGTTCCCTTTTACATGCATGTCAATAAGAAGTGATAAATACGCTTAGCCTATACAATACAATATCTTTTATTAAGCGGGACATATAGGGATTCTTCTATTATTTCCACAATGTACATTTGGTGAGCAACGTCACTGAACATTAAATCAGTCAAAGCTACGCAGATTCCGAAATGTAGAACACACAATAATGTGAATATGTACTTTATAAATTATAATTATTTCTTTCATAAAAGGGCTCAAAGTCGTCTCCGGTGGCTAAAATATGTCGCCTTTTTTTCTCTTTTAATAAACTCGTCGGCGGCCTACATTTGGCTCATTTTCAGTATGTTCAGCATCCAAACGCAACACCATTGACAGCACAAAACACAAAGTAAAAACTTCCACTCGTGCAAAAAAATGCCTTTGGGCGTGAAAGCACTTCTTCTCTGGTTGTCCATAATTCCATATACTTCACTTGCACGGAAACCATATATTCTTTAAGGCTATAGTACAAACATAAAATAGAGCATAACACACTCGGCCTGTCCGGGACATCAGTTCTTCCACTCATCCTCTTCTCCCGTGTCCATCTTGCCCAGGTACACCCGTTTGTCTCTTGGCAAAGTTTGTTTTCCAAGCAAGAAAAAAATCCACATACCAACAAGCACGCCGCTGGCCGATCAATATGTTTAATCATCCAGATCGCGTTAAAGTTGACTGATGGATTTGAATATATGAAACTCCAAGGAAACGTTCATATTTGACTAGATAGTGGACGAGTGTAGGTATACAGATATTCGTCGGCTTCCTTGGCTGACAGTTATTTAAGTTGAAAATAAATGGCATGGTTTGGTTGTTTTTGTTTTTGTTTTTTTGTTTTTTGTTTTTTTGTTTCTCGACCTAAGCCGAGTCCCGTGCGACGTGGATCATCGCCGATCAAATTATAGAGGAAAGACTAGAAAGCCTGAGAAGGTGGAGTATTTCCATCCGCCCATTAGGGTGCCACGTTCCAGCTTCAGATAGACCCGGTCCTCCCGTTCAACCATCAGCAGTACTCCGTTGCTGGCCGCCTCTCTCGTAACATCCTGGTCACCGGCGAATGCTGATATAACCGGGTAATCATTCTGCATCAGGTTCACCTGCAGGAGAGGGGAGACACAGGCTTGGCGTTTAGTCTCATGCTCAGGACAGTCGGTGCACTGAAACGTCATCTATTAAATGTTGAATATAGACCAACTATTCAATTACTCACCTGTATGGTCTGTCTGTTGTAGACCTTCACCACGTGAAAGCTGAAACTATAGATCCCCCTCCTTGGAGCCTGGAAAACACTTGCTTTAAGATCGAAATGGTTGCCGATGTTCACTAAAACCTGTGACCAAGAAAGGCGCACAATAAGACAGCGCTGTATTTATATATATATATATTTTTTTGTCCATCTGCATGCTTCACTTAACATAACAGCTGGTTTTGTACTAATGCATTGTTTGCCTCTGCCACCCACAGTGAGTATGGAGAGGCGTATCAGTCATACTCTGGTTCTGGTATGCCAAATGTTACTGTCAAATGTTTTGGCTGCACTTCAGTCGCGGTTTGGGATGGTTCCCAATTAGATGCTTACAACAGGCCGCTGTCCAAAGACCCGAGTCGTGAAAACTTATTGGAACACCCGACCAAAAGCTACACACTGCACATGTCAATTAGGCCGAGGCCTAAGACGCGTATGTGAGAAATGATCCTGCGTGGATGATCATTAGTTCTGGCAGTGCACCATCTAAATCACGCCAATTACGCACAGAATTAAATGAACCAGGATCAGTAGCATTGTGTTCTTTAGGGTAGAGTGAGTCAGGGCTCAGATCGCACAGAGCTTGAGCAGTGATAGGAAATTAGTGAAACATAACCTTAAATAAGTTCTGCTCGCCCACGGCAAATAGACAGACTGTATGGTGTACACAGAAGAAATGAGAAAACAGTAATGGAGCTAAGATACTGGCCGTATCTGACTCATATTCGACTTCTGTTGGACTGTGTTAGTGATAAATTCAGTGGATATCTGACCTGGTCAAAATAGATGGTCATAGACGTGTTGCTCATCTCTGACGGCTCGTGGTTGGTTCCACGCACGGCGGAAAAAGCCACCTTTGCCCCAGCGGAGCGGACTGATATGCCAAGCGAGGAGGTGACCGCTCCGTCCGAAGAAGGGTTCGAGTCGCACACCACGAGACACTTCCCTTCGAGCACGATGGGCTCCGTGTCGTTCTGGCCGAGGCAGGAAGCCACGCCGCATCCCAAGAGGAGGATCAGAGCCAGCATGGCACAGGGTCCCGGGCAGCGCGGGGGCACCATGGTCGGATCGCTGATCCTGTGCACACTGATACAACCCGGCAGCCCCTTGGAGGTTTGTTAGTACTCGATCACCTGGTCCAGACTTACTCCCTTCTCTCTTCCCCTCTCTCTCTTCCTCTATCTGTGATGCTCCCTCACTCTCTCAAACACCCTCTGACACACAAAACGCACTCAGACTCTCACCGGCCGTGACTCCCCTCCCTCCTGTGCGTCTTAGTTGATTTTGGGAGAGTATTCAGACAACAGTTGTTGTAAATCCTGATGATTGAAAAGACAAAATGATAGTTTTCATGTCAGACAGCAGCATGAAAAGGATTTTATATAGTTTAGTCATTAAACTTGAGTATATTATCTGTGCGTAAAATGAGCATCGTGCGTAAAACGACAGTCAGTCGCTGTCGGTAAATGCCAAAACCTAAAAATCATGTTAATATTAGTACACATTTTCTATACGTCCGTTTTTCATCAAAACCAACTATTTGTGATACTGCGGAGTGTTTCCTACAACCGCAGCACTTTTGTAACAAATTATAATAACAATCGAAAATTATATTAGTTATCTTATCCCTCTTTCTAATTGATTGTTGTGGTGAAAGATGCACTTTGCAGGCATTTCTGTTTAAAAAAAAAAAGGTAAATCACGACCTACCTGCGCTCTCCATCCCGCTGGTATGCTCTCTCTCTGTCTCTCACAGACTGTGAACTGAGCGCTCAGATCGCTGGTGCTAAAAAAGCAAGAGTCTCTGGGCTCCCTTTCGAGGGACAACTCACGCCCATTCTTTGTGTGTAGCCACTGCAACAAGACTCCTCAGAAGTATCCCTCAATTAAGAGCACATGCGTGGTCTAACGCGGGTTTGTTTACATATTAGTCTATTCAATGTTGTGTGTCCAGGGGCCCCTAAGGACGGCCAAGATCACTTGCTCTCAATGATGGTAATGTGTCATTTAGACTATATGTTTTGGGTTTCTTGCGTCTCTCCCTGAAATCAAGGGGGCTGCAAGAGACCCTTGCTGTTACATGCTACATTGGGCATGTATGTATATGTTACTAATTTAAGACCCAAACGAGCATTTTTATGAGTCCAAGATACTCTTGCGCCATCCAGTGGCGGTTTCTTTCTTCAGAAGAAGGTGCTGCATCTGCTTTTCAGAGGTGCAGAGAAAAATCAAAAGTATAAAAGTGCTTAAAATGATAAGCCTGTTTGGTATCTTGCTTGCATATTATATTGAGGGGTGGAAGATCAGCAAATTATTTCAAATTCACACTTATAAAAAAAATAAAAACTCCCCATATGCATGTTGGCACCTGACACTTCACAGAGAATGACCTGCACCTCTCTGTACCACCCTTAGCCTTTCTTTTCAAATCCTGACATGTCATCATCCTTTTGAAGAGCCGTGTAGAGGGTCCCTATCAGTGCTCCACCACCTCTGAAGAGTCTGAGAGTGGGTTTCACAAGTGGTGAACCCTCAAGTTAGACCTTTAATGAGCTGTCATTTTCCTACTTAAAGATATGCCAACTGGCTACATTATGCATGGGGCTCACAGGAAGGTACTGTATAGACTGTCCTCCACTTCATCAGCTCAAGTAAATAGTGTGAGGAAAAGTCTCCATTTCCTTCAACATAGTTCATCAAAACTGTAATTTGTGTTTTGAATGCGTGGAAGCAGATGGATAGGAGGAAAGGACAAAACCAAGTCTTTTACTTAAAGGTGCTGAGTGTCATTATGAATAAGCACTTAAAGTATTGACACAATACATACCATACAACTCAGAGTAGACTGACAAATACACTGCTCAAAAAAATAAAGGGAACACTTAAACAACACAATATAACTCCAAGTCAATCACACTCCTGTGAAATCAAACTGTCCACTTAGGAAGCAACACTGATTGAGAATCAATTTCACATGCTGTTGTGCAAATGGAATAGACAAAAGGTGGAAATTATAGGCAATTAGCAAGACACCTCCAATAGAGGAGTGGTTCTGCAGGTGTTGACCACAGACCACTTCTCAGTTCCTATGCTTCCTGGCTGATGTTTTGGTGACTTTTGAATGCTGGCGGTGCTTTCACTCTAGTGGTAGCATGAGACGGAGTCTACAACCCACACAAGTGGCTCAGGGAGTGCAGCTCATCCAGGATGGCACATCAATGCGAGCTGTGGCAAGAAGGTTTGCTGTGTCTGTCAGCGTAGTGTCCATAGCATGGAGGCGCTACCAGGAGACAGGCCAGTACATCAGGAGACGTGGAGGAGGCCGTAGGAGGGCAACAACCCAGCAGCAGGACTGTTACCTCCGCCTTTGTGCAAGGAGGAGCAGCAGGAGCACTGCCAGAGCCCTGCAAAATGACCTCCAGCAGGCCACAAATGTTCATGTGTCTGCTCAAATGGTCAGAAACAGACTCCATGAGGGTGGTATGAGGGCCCAACGTCCACAGGTGGGGGTTGTGCTTACAGCCCAACACCGTGCAGGACGTTTGGCATTTGCCAGAGAACACCAAGATTGGCAAATTTGCCACTGGCGCCCTGTGCTCTTCACAGATGAAAGCAGGTTCACACTGAGCACATGTGACAGATGTGACAGTCTGGAGACGCCGTGGAGAACGTTCTGCTGCCTGCAACATCCTCCAGCATGACCAGTTTGGCGGTGGGTCAGTAATGGTGTGGGGTGGCATTTCTTTGGGGGGCCGCACAGCCCTCCATGTGCTCGCCAGAAGTAGCCTGACTGCCATTAGGTACCCAGATGAGAACCTCAGACCCCTTGTGAGACCATATGCTGGTGCGGTTGGTCCTGGGTTCCTCCTAATGCAACACAATGCTAGACCTCATGTGGCTGGAGTGTGTCAGCAGTTCCTGCAAGAGGAAGGCATTGATGCTATGGACTGGCCCGCCCGTTCCCCAGACCTGAATCCAACTGAGCACATCTGGGACATCATGTCTCGCTCCATCCACCAACGCCACGTTGCACCACAGACTGTCCAGGAGTTGGCGGATGCTTTAGTCCAGGTCTGGGAGGAGATCCCTCAGGAGACCATCCGCCACCTCATCAGGAGCATGCCCAGGCGTTGTAGGGAGGTCATACAGGCACGTGGAGGCCACACACACTACCGAGCCTCATTTTGACCTGTTTTAAGGACATTACATCAAAGTCGGATCGGCCTGTAGTGTGGTTTTCCACTTTGATTTTGAGTGTGACTCCAAATCCAGACCTCCATGGGTTGATAAATTTGATTTCCATTGATAATTTCTGTGTGATTTTGTTGTCAGCACATTCAACTATGTAAAGAAAGGAGTATTTAATGAGATTATTTCATTCATTCAGATCTAGGATGTGTTATTTTAGTGTTCCCCTTTATTTTTTTGAGCAGTGTATATTAAATAATTGTTTTATACAATTTTCTAATTATTGTTTTCATTGTTTGTTAATTTTGTAATTGTTCCTTTATTTTTTTAAATTTCACATTTGATACTGATTTTTGATACTGAAATATGTATATCAGTATCAAAAATCGTGATACACAACTCTGAGTTGTATATCTGAATATACACACACTTTTTCTGTTTTATTTACTTTAGTACACGAACTGTATGAAATTATTTTTTTCTTTTGTAATTTATTTGTAGCTTTGGCAAAATTGTTGTTTTACAGTCATGCCAATAAAGCTGAATTCAACTGAAATGAATGTGGCCACCAGCTACCTCCACAAATGTAACATCCCCGTGTAATGATTCACAAGTTGCAGTACATAGAGAAGACATCATTTTAGACTGAATCATGGTGATCCTTCCTCCCGTTCTCACCCCCATTTGACAAACATTGCACTGTCAGAGTCAACCGACAAACCATGCGGAAGAGTGACATCAGGTATCCAAGAGCCACATCTGACCCCAGGCCAGCAGAAGGACACATAGCAACAGAAAACCTCAAATGTCAAGTACAGGGAACATGCAAGAGAAAGGGATGTGGCCTACATGGCGTTACCATACCAGGGGCAGCCGTTGCCCTAAAAGAGACTTTACTTCTTTCAGGCAAGCTGATCGGCTAGACTGACAATGATGTTACGGTTATTTTCCCTGACAGCTAGCAGAGCCTACTGGCTTCCAGGAACAAGGAGGTCGATTATGTGATGGGTCTTAAAGTGAGCCATCTTGCCTCAGTCTGATTGGTTTTGTGTTGTCTTGTGTGTTTTTCTGTACAAATCACACATTTATGTTAACACGATTCTTCTCATGGCTTAGATTTGATTTTTCTTTATGTAGAAGTCATTTGTTAGTGATCTCATTGTCAAAAATAAGTGACCATATCTTTTACCATTTGTTCTATACTTAACACTTATATGATTCATTAAACAACCTATAAATCAGAAGAGGTCCACTCTGTGTGCTCACACCACCATATGCTTCACAGGGACTAAAATACTCACTTTAAAATGGATATCTGTGTGTCCATCTGCCTGCCTGTCCATCTGTTTGTGTGTGGCTATAAATTAGTCTGTATCTTCATATCTGAAACGAGGTCAGACTCTCAAACAAGTTCATTTGAGAGTGCTCTTTCAAAGACGCCTCTGAGTGAAAGGGAGGGAGATTGTGTTATGACTCTCTTGTCTTACATCAGCAAGATGTGACCTCTATCTTAGCATGTGTGAGGAGACAAATAACATCAATCTTGCCTGTTCCTCCCCTGCTAGTGCTAACACCCTGAGGAGGTATATTGCCAACCCAAAGAGAGGTTAAGATAGACTGTACCAGCTAGAGCTTACAGTAACTGGAATTACTTTGTGTGTGTGTGTGGAAAAAATGTTCCCTCAGGGTAAACCATCAAATTTTAGGGGTAAAACTTGAATTAGGGTTAAGGTTGGGGTTAAGTCTCCAGGCAATGAAAGTAAGACAGTGGTGTGTGTGTGTGTGTGTGTGTGTGTATGTGTGTGTGTGTATGTGTGTATGTGTGTGTGCGCGCATGTAGAGCATCTATATAGCTCAACAATTTATTCCAATCTCATGTGAAACAGAAGATTTGTTCTCACATAGTTAATCACAAAATAATCAAATGCATCCCTTTTAATGAGTTTCATAGACCATAGATAATTTTTATTATTATCTAACCTAAAATAACTTTAGACATATGACAATTACTTCTGATGGCAGGAAACCAGTATATTCATTTATGAGTTTGTTTACTAGGGAAAATACAGGTAAACGTTGTTACACAGGACAAAGAAACGCTGTAGATGAAGTGTGTATATTACACAAATACTATAGTATTTCTACTTACTATTATGAAGTACTTTGCAGTTTATGTCACTGTATTCTTCTTCCCCACTTTATTTAACTGCGGTTACTTTCACTGTATGTGTTACCTTGATACATGTAAATACTCTGACCCTCAAACACTCAGCAGAAAGGCATGGGCAGCTTTCCAGCTGCCAAAAAACCCACATATTTTTAGATCTATTCTCTATTTGTATTTATGAACATACTGATAAATGTTATTTGAATTAGATATGGATTTTGCGAATATATTACACCACAGGCCATGAAAAAGAAATCTGGCTCTTCAGCACATAAAGAACAACATCCCAGCCAGCCTAGGCCTTCACCAGTTTGCTTTCAGAACCAACAGATCCACAGAGGATGCCATCTCCACTACGCTCCACTCAGCCCTCACACACCTTGAGAAAAACAACACCTACATCAGAATGCTGTTTGTGGATTTCAGCTCAGCATTCAACACAATCTCCCCCATGAAACTGATGGACAAACTCAGCACTCTGGGTTTAAATACAACACTCTACAACTGGATGTTGGACTCACAAACAGACACCAGTCAGTTCAGATTGGCAGACACAGCTCTTTCACTCTAGTGGTCAACACCGGAGCCCCCCAGGGCTGTGTGCTCAGCCCCCTCCTGTTCATGCTGTATACCCAAGACTGCATCCCTCGACATGGAGAGAACCCTGTTGTGAAGTTTGCGGATGATACAACCATTTCTAACAACAATGAGACTTCATATCGGGCGGAAATTCATAATCTTGTAGAGTGGTGGTCAGAAAACAACCTACTGCTAAAACCAAGGAGCTCATGATCATTGATTTTAGGAAGGCGATAAAGACACGCACTCCTGTCTACATCAGTGGTGCTGAGGTGGAGCAGGTGAATAGTTTCAAATTCCTGGAAATCAGCAGAGAAGATTTCACAGAGAACCCGGTCATCTCACATCTCCACGCTGGTAAAGAAAGCTCAAAAACTGCTATTTCTTGAGGAAGCTTAAGAAGGCCTAACATAGCTTAAAGTTAGCTTTTACAGAGGAGCAATAGAAATCATCCTGACTGGAAACATCACAAACTGGCATGGGATGTGCACGGCCCAGGATTGGAGGGCTCTGCAGCAAGTGATTAAAACTGTTCAGAAGATCATTGGTACCTATCTCCCGAGTATCAGTGATATCGGTGAGGTGAGGTGCCTACGCAGAGCCCAAAGATTACTAAAGGACAGTACCCACCCAGCCACAGCCTGTTCACCCTGCTGCCTTCTGGGAAGAGATATAGAAGTTTCTGCTGCCACACCACCAGACTGCAGAGCAGCTTTCCCCACCAAGCTATCAGACTCTTAAACTCTAATTCACCCTCAGCACTGCTCCAGTGAGTATAGTTTATTTCTGTTTTTCCATTTTTTATAATTGATTCTGTATGTAGCAGACAATATACATAAACAGTTTTTAAAAAAACTAAGTATGTTAAACTGTACAGATCATGAAGTGGCATGTTTAACTGTATCAATAGTATTTTAGTATTTATCATATTTATGTTATTGGATGGGTGGAGCCGGGTGAGGCGGTTGGTGTAGAAATGAACCGTTTCGCCACTTTTATTTTGACGAAATGTGTCGCCACTTCCTACCGGAAGCTTTGTTTCTGCACGTGGAAGGAACTTAACGGACGTCACCATGACGACTGGACGCGGACAGCTTAGAAATGATCGCAGTTATTTTTTGACATACGGAGATGCGGATGGCTACAAAAACAGAGAAAGTAGGTTATATATTTAGCTAACCCATGAAGTGTATACAGTGACGGTTGCCCATTTTGTATTCTAACGTTATACTCCGCGTGCTGTAAGCTACAACAAACGTGGCTCTTATCCTTAAGTGGCCTTAACTTCCTACCAAAATAAATTATCTTGTTGTATCTGTCTCAAAGGGGTCAAGACCGGTGAAACAAATGGCAGCACCAAAAGCAGTTTCATCCAGAGTACGGGCAGTGAGGACGTCCACAAGAGCTGACAAATCATCCCCAGCGTCCACTCAGAACTTTATGGAGAGGTAATCTATCAGCACATGCCCGTATTTTCACCTGCGTGGCATTCAACGCTTCAGTGTTCAGACACTGTGGCAAGTCAAGGCTTTATTGCCCTGTAAGTGAAAGGATTTATAGACCGTGTTAGCAGCAGCAAAAAAAAAAAACATTATAAAGACAGCAAATATCAATACAGGTGGAAGACACATGTTCAAATTAAGCTATCTGTTTCGTCCCCCATTGAATGTAGGCAGTAAATAGGCATAATCAAAGAAACACTAGGCCAGACGGCAGCATACAATTGTTTTCCTCACTATACCAAACTGCCTTTTTATTTAGTGTCTATGTTATTTTTTTATGTGTGAATTGCCACAAGGGTGTATTGTCATAAATGCAGATAGATATGTATTTAGAAAGGCTATTGTCATACCATGCACAGTAAAAAAATTCAGTTTTATTTTTTAGAAACTGCCCCAATAGTACAAATGGCTATCTCTCTCTCTTTAATAATTGGTCACTGTTTGCTGTCAGAGTATGTCTAAAGCAATGAAAACACCTGACTCACTTGCCCTAAAAGTGCATGGCATGATATTGTAGAAATTTAGTTTAGATTTCCCTTAGACATCGGTGAAGCGTCCAGATTGCTCATTTTGTTCTACTAGCAGTCCAAAACTGAGAGTTTTTCCACTTACAGTGACATACCAGTGACAACTATTTGATGGATTGTCATGAAACTTGTAACGGACATTCATGGCCCTCAGAGGATGACTTGTAACAACTCTAGTTGATCCCTTAACTTTCCATTGGGTCAAAATTGTCACATCGGTTTATGACTCAATATCTAATATCATGTTAGCACACTAAACTACGATGGTGTATGGTAAACACTGTAACTTGCATTTTCATCGTGAGCATGTAAGCATGCTAATGTTAACATAGCTTGAAGCAGCACTGTGCCCAAGTAGTCTCACAGAGGTGCTAGCATTGATACACAGGGCAACTTTATGAGCAATGTTACTGGGCAATCTTGCTAGTGGCAAGTCAGACTATGTTTTGAATGGATAGCGGCGGTGCGGGGCAGGTGGCTGAGTGGTGGGGGAAGGGGATTACGGTAGTAATCTTTATTCATAACCATTGACGGCAACGTTGCCCTGCACGATTGCTCTAAAAGTTGCTCCGTGTATCATCAGCTTAAGTCTCATAATTTGAGTAAAACAATTATTAAATTATTAAAGCTGTTTCTGATGAATTTTCTGTTGATCCACTAATTTGATGAATTGTTTCAGCTCTACACTCGTTCATCATCAAGCGCTTATCCTGTGTACAGGGTCAGTGGGTTATAAATCTTGAAATCCTAGATAGTTTTATGGTGCATTGATTTAGGACAAACATAGGTCTTTACCAATTTACTGGCAATGTTGCCCTCCTTTTTCCAAACTCTTACAAACACCAAAAATGACTTAAAACAGAGCCTCTGCATGTTGACAGCTCCAAATGACAGTGAGAGCCTACCTATTTGAGCATTTTGAATGTTAAAGCTAAAATAGGTAACATTCCCCATGTTAAAGTTGCACCAAAGATATTTATTCATCTGATATAAGTTTCATCTGGTTCATGATATTCAGTGGAATGTCAGTGATTGACCAGGCAGCTAATGTGAACATGTCATGAATATATCACTTACTGAAGTGATTTAATTAGACAGCATTGGCATCATTAACCAGGACAGGTGCAACCAGACAAACCTGATCAATACTTGTAAATAACACATTGAGAGTGTCTCAACTGTTTTTAGTGTTTGAGCACACTAAATCCTGCATATAGGAGTAATAATGATAAAAACATTGCAGCTTATATCCAAACATACTCATATCTACCCAAGAAAGATAAAAGACTTTACATTTCACACGGATGCGCTCTTGCTGTGCTTGCTTGTTCAATTTGGATCTCACTCGCGCTTTAATTTATCACTTTCTGACACCGCAATGTTATCTGAGCAAATGTTGTAGGTCCACTTGGTGGTAATCAAGCAGCATGTAACACAGTCGTCTGTCGTGTTGATAAGAAGTTTGAATGAAAATATGAAGTTTTACCAAAGTGAGGCTTTACAAAACAGGGAGTCCTGCAGTTAACATCATGTTTGTTTTCTAAAACAGATCTATTAAATGAGACCATCAACTCGGGTCATTTCATTTTGTTTGCCAGAAGCGTGCGGTAAGATTGCCAAGTAGCCTGTCGAGAGCACATTTGTCTCAAACGCTGGTGCCTCAAAAGAACTGCATGCTGAACAACAGGTGGCATGAAAACAACTGGTGTCACTTCCTTGTAGTGATGTCTAATTACCTTTTCCGTAGACTGCCATCTGAGGTCCTGATTAAGATTCTGTCATACCTGGATGCCTCCGCTCTTTTCAGCGTCAGCCACGTCAATAAGCTCTTCCATCAGCTTGCCAATGACAAGTAAGTATCATCCAGGTCTTGTTAATGAAAAATACACAGTAAATTAAATATTTTTTTCTCTAAACAAGTGAAAAAAATAATAGTGCATTGTGTTGTATACTACCCTCTGTACATTTTGCTCATTTGTAATTGGTATGAATTTCCGTCATCTTGAATTCTTTGACTTATTGTGCAGATGTTGTTGATGTTGTCCTTTTTTATTTTATCTGTCATTTCATTTGAAGCCTGGCTGCATAACAATTTTCCTCCAAGTGGGAACTAAACTAAACTAAAACTAGGGCTGCAACAGTTATTTTTACCATAGATTGATCTGCCATTAGTTTTATTGTTTAATCAATTATTCATTTGGTCTGAAATATTTCAGAAAATAGGGAAAACTGTTCATCACAGTTTCCCAGAGCCCAAAATGATCAATTAAAATCTTTCTAAAACTTTTCAAAAAGATCTTTTATTTACTGTCATAGAAGACAAAAAAAAACTATATCCACTTTTGAGAAACTGGAACTTTAGAACTGGAAATGTGGCATTTGTGTTAAAGAAATTACGTAAATAATTAATAATTAACAATAGTTAGCACATTTTATTGTATTGATAGTTGGTTTTCTTTTTTTAATGAAAGAAGTTTCTTTCTGACTCAGATTTTATTTATTCATTTATCTATTTATTTTTCAGCTCTCTTGTACACAGGCAAGATCAGGCGGTCTGACAACCTCTTTGTCCTTCACCATAAATGGCTCATTTAAACAGCAACTTTTAGTGGAGTCTTAAAAATGATGAATCAAAATAAACAGAGAGAAACCGGCCCTGACATCTCATAAGGAAGAGCTGAAAATAGATCCCAATGCCAGTTTTGTCGCTCATAAGAATGAAAAGATAGATTCATATGCAAATGATGGACCATCGTCTTATAGTGCTGAGCCAGGAATAGGCAAGAATGAGGAGAAATAAATGTGAGAAGTCGAGTTTTGGTGTGAAAGAGATGGGCAGGTGTCGTGGTGCGTGAAAGCAATACCAAAACTAGTGGTGGTCGTCAAACTGGCCAGAGTAACAATACTTACAGCAGGAACTAATGTTCAAGGATCAGCCTGCATAAACACAATATGTTTACAATAATTGTCACTCACAGCCCCTTTCTATACCTTCCAATGTCATCAACACAGTGTTCTGTGGAACAAGCTATACATAGCAGAGTTTGGCAAGAATAAAAAACGGAAACCTAAGTGCATGCAGGAGCTGCTGCTGAAGATGGCCACAGTGGAGCTGCAGGACCGGGCTCCGGGCTACTGGAAGAGGTTGTACTTCAGGACTGGCGCCACATGTGACAGGAACAAGTGGAAAAGACATCTCAGACTCATCAGCTGTCACACCGGGCTGCCCAGCCAAACAGAGCGGGCCCTCAGGTAAGAGCCGCTGCTCTAGAAAACCACTTAGATGGAAGTACCAGAGGTGTGTGATTTCTTTAATGTACCGTGCACTTAACATCATTTAGCGGACACTTGAGTAGCCTGACAAGGGTTGCTTGTGAGTTAAGCTAATTGAGTGCTTACCATTGTATTTTCAAGCATTTCAACCCCTTTCGCTGCTGAGGTGAAAAAAAGGTCTCATTATTTCTGTAGGAATGTCAGTTAGTTTTATGTTTTAAACTTCGTTGCTTGTTCCGCATTTCAGCTAAAAAGAGGTGTGTGGACCATACCATGTGTATGCCATAATCTGCCGTTTGCCAACTGCTTGGTATGCGTAGCTGCCAAGACAATTGGAAACAGCTCTGTGAGGTGTCATGGGAAATCCAGCACACTGTTTGCTGTTAGCCAATAGTAAAACTTTAGAGATCCACCCTCGCCATCAAGAAAGTTCAAGGGTAGAGACTGGAGGACAGTTCGAGCCGCTGGCAATCAAAAACAAAGCATGGTTTGTTTTTCATATTGCACTTAATGACACTTTCTTATTAAAGGTGAGAAAGGAGGTCTCTGTCTGAATGCGGTGTCTGCTCAGGGGGAGGGGGATGCCTGCACACAGGGGAAAGCTCTCTCACTGCCTCCAGTGTGGTTTCTGCTGTGTTTTTATAACCTCTGATTAGAGGCTGTGCAGCACTCAATTTTGAGTTCTGTGGCAGTCGCTGTGGTACAGAGGGGAAGTCAAAATAATTGTGTTCCTTGCAGAGGCTGTCTGAATTGTTGAAATAAATTACTTATCCCCCCACTTCCCCCTCCTCAACCACAACACACACATGCATGCACGCACGCATGCACACTTTCCCAGCTCAGACAATTCCCTCTGGGGGTTTGTCTGTTAGACACTGAGGAGCATGCGATTTACCTTGGTAATAATCATTTCACAAGACATCACACATACAGAGTGAAATCCCCTGGGTCATCTGGGGCCTCCTGGGCTGCTACAGGTTTTAGCTTTGTTCCTCCACTTAATTGATATTGGATGGTGCCTCAGCGACACACCGCCTGCATCACAGGTAGGGGCAGCCCTGAATCACAGTTTAGACAGAACTGGATCAAGAGATTTATCACAACAGCTGCAGTTTCATTTCATTCGTTGCATATCATTTCATTAGCGAGAGCAGCTGGAGTCCTACTGCTCCCTACTGCTGTCAAAAGAAACGTGATAGCCATTAAACTCATAGTTTACCTGATTTAAAGAGCAAGAGTCAGCTTTGCCCAACACTGCCCAATTATTTGCATTGTGTTAACTTCAAATAAATGGTAAACCTATTACTATTTTAAGGAAATGCTTAGGGAGTTCTTTCCCACTTTATAAAGTAGGGAGCCTGTAAATGAAGCTAAGTGGCTAAGCACTTGTTCCCACTACGCTACACTGCATATAAACAGCTGTACATGCTTATGTTGCAAAAGCCCAAATATCTGTCATATCTTATTGCTATCTTATTGTGTTATCTTATTCTAGAAACTTGCGCGTCACCTGGGAGCTGACGGTCTCTGATAAGTCAGGGCACGAGGTCACATATGAGCCGAGCTGGTCCCAGTTCTGTGAGACTTCTGTGACCCTGTGCTGGAGCGGGGGAGGCTGCTTGCCCAACTACCAGCAGATTTCCGCCCTTCAACTCCATGGCGTCAGGAGGGTAGCCCTCAGCTGCTCCAGTCTAAAGAAGTAAGACAGCCGGCATCTATCCCCACTCTCTCTCTCGGGCTCTGTTTCCTCTTTCTCTCACGGTGAAACCCACTGTTCTCTTTTGCTTGCTCTGTCAGACCTGGCTGGAGGTCCCTCATGGCGAAGTTAGACATGCAGACTCAGGCTAAAAACATGCAGGTCATTGGCCAGGACAGACTGGTTGAACTGAAGCTGCTGCAGCCTGGCATCATCATCGGAGTCTGGAGGGTAATTACATCACAGGCAGCCATGGCATTTTTTTTAATCATTATTTCATTCGCTTTTTTTAAATTTTACTTAAAATGTCTGAATCAGCTGTAGAATTCAAGTGGTGGCTCTCTTCGCAGGACCAGTGCTCCGTCGCCTTTGTCATGTTCACCCTCCACTTCCACAGGCTGGTGGAAAGAAGCATCCAGGGATCTTCTACCTGGTAGGCTGCACTTGAACATGCACCTTTTTATTCACGTGCTTAGATGGCGTCAAATGGTTTGGGCTCAAACTCAAAGGCTGCAATAACTATCTATGATGTACAGCAGGATCAATGGCACTTCTGTTTCACCACCACAGTAGATAATGTGACTGTACCAATTTTTTATATACTGTATAGTCAGGACCAGTTACGGCAGTGATTTATTCATCATTTGCCATCAGGACACAGCACAGTGTAGGTGTTAACTCTAAGCGGTTGAAGTTGCTCATTAGCAGACCTTAAAGCAGAAAAAGTCTAATTAATTGGAGAAATTTGCTTCTGCAGTGTTTTTCAAGAAAACAGTGAGAGATCATTGGTTCCTAACCCGGGGATCAAAAAATAGGGGTCAACACATTTCTGTTAAACAAAACAATGTATATTGTTTGTGATTGTGCTGTTTTTTCTTGTGAAATACAGGATACTGTCACTACTCTAAAAATCCTGCAAATGAAACAGTCTGAGTGGTTAAAAAATCACTTACAATTCAGTACAGGAGTCTCTTTATAGTCTTGAAGATGCTTCGGTGATCATCCTATTGTGAGTCTTGCACATGAGCACAGCGTGGACATAGCCCCCTCTCCTGGTTTCTCGTGAGAGCACAGTCTAACAGCACATTATGATTCCAGTCCACTAAAGTGATAAAGCTCTGAAATGGCTTCTTAATCTCAATGTTCCCTTCGCTCACTGTGAAGGGAACATTTCATTTACCTTTTTTACTTTTTTCTTCATCCAGCCCCTACATGGAGCCAACGGTCAAACCCCCTCTTGATGACATAGACCCTGAATACGGTCTCCATGGTTACCAACTACACATTGTTCTCCACGACAGTGTATGCGAGATCATGTCCAGAAACTTCTCCCAACTCTTCTGCAGGAGAAGTAATTTATTTATACTCATATTCACTAAGTCACACTCTTAAATGATGCTGAAGAAAAAAAAAATATATATATATATATATATATTTATACATTTAGAGTTGATGTAAAATGTCAAAAATCTGTTTCCTTAGTCATGTCTGTGTTCAATCTCTCTTTTTATCTCATATATTTACTAAATTTATTTTATAGTTTAGAATGCCTCTGTAGCAGCAAGTCCAACACAGACAGACTCAAAAAAGCCTCTGTTCTCAGACCATCAGTAGTAGAGAACTCTGTCTTCTGACATCTGTATCCTCGGCCTTGTCTAGCACATTGTCCTCTGGGAATCCTCAGTGCCGCCCTGCACTTTTGCATATTTGCTCTCCACCATGTACTGTGCAAGGTTTTATTGTATAGTTTACCTAAATATGTGACATATGCACATTTTTACATTGTTATATACTGAAAAATTGTACAACCCACCTACACACATGGTCAGCATACAGTTAGTATTTTAATACTTATGTCACATATATTTCTATCGTAAAATCTTCTTTCTCTTTGTTCTAAATATTTTTCTTTATTGCACACTAGGGTTGTTGAGCACAGCCTCGAAGTGTGCCACCCTGCATTTTACTGCACATATTTTATGAGCATGTGACAAAGAAAAATGTAAATCACCTTTATTAGCTATGTTCTCTAAGAAATTACTTATGTTTAAAGATTATTACAGTATATTGCTTGTAGGTATAAGTCCAAATAAAATCACAATGTTTTTAATCACCTCATGCGATTTTCTGAAACCTGCAGAATACCATGTTGTGAACATGACTAAATGTTGATACTAACTGATTAATCACGTGACCTAACACCAAAATGCTAATTATTATACTGTAAGGACTCACTTGTTGTGTGTTGTCTTCGACCAGCTCAGATCTGTGACGGCCTCATCCAGCTAACTGCCATTAGCAGGGCAGACTTGTCGCAGCACACACCTCTGTCAGGCAACATCACCCTGCCCTGGAGGTGTGAGGCCCTACAGGGCGCAGTGGAGGTACAACATGTGCTTTTGGCCACTTGCACACTGTTTCACTATGTGTTGTAGGAAGAAAGCAATCCATGCCCAAAGCATCTTAAGTATGTAGCTGACAAGACTACGTTCTATTTTTATTGTAATCTTCACAGGTCTATTAAAAAGTTAATTTTAGTATAACTCCCTCTTATCTCCAGCCTAAGGAGAAGACAGTTGAAATCTCTTGTTTCATCGTGAAATTTGACAGTTTTGACTTCTAACTTAATAGATGTGCTCCTGGATGATGATTTTTTTTCATGTTGTCATGCTGTAACCCTGCTGAAATCACAGCATTGAGGTCTTGAAACGTGTTTATTTTTCTACTTTTTTACCCAGAATTGCTGCGTCATGAGTCTGACTCTTCTGGATGAATTCAAGAAACCCTTCTGGTGTGCCAGCTCTCCTGTTTTCATGACGCTGGAGAAGACGCCCGTGTCCTATGACTACGATGGGGAGCACTTCCTGATCCACTATCAGGATTCAGATGGTCAGGTGAAGTTGAAACTTGTGTGGATGAAAGAACAAAAGCAGTTCGTCCTCATAAGCTTAGTCGTCTATGTGACTGTTTTCAAAGTCAATGAGCATTTCACTAGAGATTACTGAAGGTGCAGTATTTCTGGGACACGTTTTGAGGTATATAATCATTACAGTTCAATACTATGATTATGCTTTTTAATATTTTGATTAAACGTGTCATATACAGTATACATATATATCATCTGTTAATGTTGTATTATATTAGAATATCTGCAACACCTTGTTTATAGGGAGAATAGAGTGCCACCAAAATAATTTGAAGCTTTTAGTGGGTAATAATAATATTAAACTTAATGAAACTTTTAAACAGCAATATATTAAGAGTTGTTTTGATTAATGCAGAAAATGTTGAGCTGAAAAAAACTATTTGCCAGAGTAATGACACTTTTTTCATTACTTTGTCTAATAAATTAATACATTTCTTAATGGGTTTATGAAATACTTTATTACTTTTTATTTCAATTTACAAATTTGTCCTCCTGTTATTTTGTCCCATGATTTATTTGTCTCTTGTGTTTCACAGTTTAGGTTTACCGACACTCTGTCTTTATTTAGCAAAATCATTTGGCATCTGTTTTATGAACTAGTTAATGTATTGTATAAAGAGAGAAGGATGGGATAGAAATGTTAATAGGAACATTTAATTGCCATTTTACAATATAATTACTAAAATCTAAATGAATAATGTATTGATAGTTTGGCATCATTAATTTATTGATTATAATATTATTGTAATTAAACAGTCTATACTTATTCTGGTGGCACACTCCATATGTTTGCTATTCTTAATAAATCTGTACAAAAGAAGAGAGAATATTCTGTAAGAAAATACAAACTTCAGACTGTTGGTGAAAGGTTTGATCTTAATTATTAAAACAAATGTTAAATGTTCTTCCTGAAGAAATACTTTTGTCAAATATTTGATCATTTAGATTTTGTTTATATTTGTTTGTGATTCAATAAATGTTCTTTTGTTACAATTATAAACACGTTTCCATATCTTTGCAATTCATTGAACAGTCCTTCAGTGGATCTTTATCATGGTGACATCTGATTAGACCCTCTCTAGAAAGCACTTTGAATATCTAATATATTCTCTAATTTATATTTAAATAGAACTTAGAGGTGATCTAAGTCATTTTAGTCCGTCATTTTGCCCAGCCTTATATTGTGTTCCCTCCCTCACTATGACATTTAGTTACTCAAAAATAGTTTTTACATGCACTGTAAGAGGATTTACCAGGGCACAACGTGATGGTCCATTTACACTGGGTGTCACTTTGCATGCAGAAACTATGAGTGCATGTTCAGAATCAGAATCAGCCAGTTTGCCAGGTATGTGTACACATACGAGGAATTTGACTCAGGATT
Source organism: Micropterus dolomieu (assembly GCF_021292245.1). Classification (NCBI taxonomy): domain Eukaryota; kingdom Metazoa; phylum Chordata; class Actinopteri; order Centrarchiformes; family Centrarchidae; genus Micropterus; species Micropterus dolomieu. The sequence goes on along the minus strand of NC_060150.1, from coordinate 34,294,977 downwards.
GTACATTGCTCAGGATGTGCTTACTTCCAATACAATAATACTACAATAATAAAATCACACACAGGCTACAGTATAAAGAACACATATATACACACTATAAACAAAAACAATATAGACAGATTGAGACAATAGTGCAATGAGCAGAGTGCAAAGGATGCAGGAGTAAAGTTATTATCATTATTGTGTACATGTCGGAGGTGGATGAGATATACAGGTAACCACACATGCATACATGTACTCATGTACACAGTGTGATGGCGCATACTGGAATAAATAAGTGTTATGTGCAGGTGTTATATACATGCGGTAGGTGGATTTGGTATACAGTATATACAATATACAAAATGACAATATGAACAGCTCTGAAATAGAAAATGATGAATAAATGAGCAAAGTGTTAGCCAGTAAACAGGTGGCTGATTAGAGACAGCACAGGAATTTTTCCTGACACTGTGAGTCAGAAGTCAGCTGTTCATCAGAGTGATGGCTTGTGGGAAGAAACTTCCTCAGTCTGTTGGTTTTGGCATACAGTGCTTTGTAGCGCCTACCAGGGGGGAGAAGCTGGAACAGGTTGTGTCCGGGGTGAGATGGAACTGCAGTTTTTTTCCTGCCCGTTTCCTGACTCTGGAAATGTATAAGTCCTGAATGGAGGGCAGGTTGGCACCGATGATTTTTTCTGCAGTCCTGACTGTCCGTTGTAGTCTGTCCTTGTCCTTTTTGGTGGCAGATCCTCAACTGCTGACTCCTATCAGTCAGGAAGTTAGTGATCCAGTGACAGGTGGATATTGGCACAGTGAGCTAGGTGAGTTTGGTGCCAAGGATGTCCGGGATGATGGTGTTGAACGCCGAGCTGAAGTCCATGAACAGGATCCATGCAGATTTCCTTGGAGTGTTGCAGGATATAATGCAGTCCCAAGTTGACTGCATCATCCACTGACCTCTTAGCCCTGTCTTCAGGTGGGCCAACACCAGTCTTTCAAAGGGCTTTTTGGGGGACTGGGATGATTGTGGAGTGTTTGAAGCAGGAGGAAACTTCACACAGCTCCAGTGATCTGTTGAAGATCTGTGTGAAGATGGGGGCCAGCAGTTCTGCACATATTTTCAGGCAGGATGGAGACACACCATCTGGGCCAGGAGCCTTCCTGATCTTCTGCCTTTGGAAGAGCTGTCTCACATCCTCTTCACAGATCATGAGTGCAGTTAAGGTGTTGGAGCGGTGGAGAGACTGTGGGTTTTTCTTCTAGTAAAATCCATTCAGCTTGTCAGTCGATAAGATGAACCAGTCAGTGATCAGAGAGTCCCAGGGCTGAACGGGGAACAGAGCGATAAGCGTCCTTTCATGTTGAGTAGCTGTGGTCCAGTGTGTTAGTGTCCCTGGTGAGTAATATGCTGTCTGTACTTTGGAAGTTCACGGCTGAGGTTTGCTCTGTTGAAGTCCCCGAGAACAATGAGAAGGGAATCTGGATGTTTTTTCTCCACGTTAGTTATCTGATTGGCCAGGTGTAGTAATGCCTCACTTTCACAGGCCTGAGGTGGAATATAAACGGTGACCAGGACAAACGAGGAAAACTCCCACGGTGAATAAAAAGGGTTACAGTTTATGAATAATGTCTTTAAATGAGGACAGCATGATTTGGACTGCATGTTGGAGGAAAGATGATTGTAGGACCAGGTTTTTGAGAAGGTGCATCCATCACAGACATTTTCTTAAATTTGGCCCACAGCACATCACTCAGCAGATCCCTTCTCACTTGAAATATCCAAATAAGTGTAATATTAATTATTAATAGTTCTTTATTACCAATCATTCTCATGCCTTTCATTTGCCTTTGTTGTACATAGATTTGCGTTTGTCAAGACCACAGTCCCTGATTTTGAATGCATCTTCCCTTTAATTACCTCTTAGTTAGTCTCAGTTTCATGAAATTTGCCACTGTGCTTTATAAAATTTAAGCAACTTTAAGCTTTACATGTGTAAATGGAATGAAAGTTTTGTTGCTTTTGGGTGATTCGGGCAAATCAAGTTTTGTTTCCTGTTATCATGGCATTTATATCTGAGCACCCACATTACCTCAATTGCATTGTCAGCCATTATGCAATCACTTCCAGATGAAAATTGAGTTTAATGTCCACACCCTGGGCAAGTCTGGCAACAGCGATAGAATTAGTGTGGGAGCAATTGTTGGAAACAGTTGCCGTGCTGTTGATGGGCCAGCGCTGCTGATGGCAATAAAATAAGCCAGGCCTCTGGGTAATAGGATTTCAGAGGCTTCCCCCTTCCTTTCCTCTGTCAGGGTCATCATCACCTTGAAAAGATGCTTATTTTCCAAACACATCGGCACTCAATGCAAAATCATTTGGGGAAACGAGCCAGAGGGAAAAAGAGGAGCAACGGTATGTGTGATGAATTGTGTTTTTTCTTGTCACAAACTTCACAATTGAATTGAGACAAAAAAAAACTGTGATGGGTCTGAATCATAAGGACTCCATGGGTTGTCACTATTTCAACATTTTACTTGTTCTCTCCAACTCCATCCATGTCAGTGCTGTTGCATGGCCACATGGATGAGAGCCACACAGCAGCACATTGTATTACTGACTTGGACACTTTATACGCTGACAAATCACATGATATTGGATACTGAGTGGACTGAATTATGTGTACTATGTATGACTTTCAGGTTGCACGTTTGTTAAAACACATTTCCATCACAGTGACCTTCATACTACTGTTTGCTGTCACATCAGCTGTTGCAAACTGCCAATCCTTCATTCTTCATTTTATTAGAAAAACCAGGAACTTGTGTGCCAGTTAATGGACTCGAAAGAACATAAAGCCAGTTATCCAAACTTTTGAGTCACAGTGATGGCTAAACAAAGAATAGGGATTTGGGGGCCAAGGATCATGGAGCCTCAACTGAAAGCAGTGCATGTTCTGTCCCTGGTGTTGCAGAAAGTATTAATTTAATGGTCCTTCAGTGATTTTTCTATGAAGAATTATATTAGAGATAAAAAATCTATTTATATAAGCATGCAAGTTTTGCGATTTTTTAAAATATAGTTTAATATAGGTAGTCCTCCAGTAGATGGCTCTCTTTGGTAAACAATAGTAGAATCCTTTGGCAGCACAGTGGTTTACATTTTCTCCATCTTTTCCGTCTAAATTGTAGAGAAAAGCATCCATAAAGGTCTTACAGCAATGTTTTTCATCATCACTGTATTAATGTCATTTCTGCACTAAACAGGAAATGTGTATGTGTGTTTTTTTCTTTCTTTTTCTGCTCTTTTGCAAAGTAATTGCAAGCCTGTATGTTAATCAAAACTTGAAATCCCTTCAGCATCACATAACAATTAAAAAAGAATCCACCGCCACGCCACTGAATGGGTAAATTTAGTGGCATAAAGCTTCATTAAACTTATCTTTCTTAGTTTCCTCACAGGCTAATCTTGGAAGAAAATTGCTTCCATTTTTAGCCTTTAATTCTCTCCCTCCTGAGTGACCAGCTGGGTCCGCAAACTATTCAGCCTTGGAAGCCAATGACAGTCCTTATTTAGTCCTCTCATTGGAGGAAAACAGTTAACTAATGAAATTCACCAGGCAGGAGCTTGATTACGTGTGCCCCTGTGTCTGCACACAATCAACATGCATGCTTTTATTTTCAATGGCCTTCACAATTGACTGTCTTAAAAGATATTAGAACTCAATTTCCATTTCCCAAAAAACTGGGAGATAATCATAGTCTTGCTCCAACACTGATGTGAGGGCAAAGCCTTCTCAATTCCTAACCCCTAACATTTCACATTTATTACCCCGTTGTGTGAGTACGTCGGGCCAGAGATGTTAATTACACTTGTAATGATCCGAAAAGCATCAACCACAACAGCACAAAGGACCTATGCCAAGAAACCACATTAAAAACTGCACAATCTGGGAAAATGTGTTTCGTTGGGGCCACAAAATAACAGATGGTCAGGCATTTACAAGGCTGGAAGTGAACCCTACTACAGTCCCGTTGACCAGCAGTCCCCTCCTGTCTCTTATTCACCTTCTTCACTTGTGTTTATTTTGATCCCTGTAGGGAAGGGGAACTAGATAGTGGAGAAAGCTTGGTAGAGTGGCAGTATTATAATAAGCTCAGGATGCCAAGTAAGATCCCCCTTTGTTTATTCTCCCCTTTTTAAATGGTGCATCACGACCCGACCGGTGTGGAGAAATCCATTTATATCAAAGCTGTTGCTTGTCTTGTGGCTCCAAGAGTTCAATGAGCAATATGACTGGGGTGCCACTCCTGCAGCATGGTCCACTGTTGCCTCAGTCTGCAATGAAATACTGCAGAACAAATGTAATATCCCTGCATATTCCTGAAATCCAGGTAGTGATGATCAGGTGATATGCAATGGTGGAAAGAAAGTACATTTTTGTCTAATACAGAGGCCATATTGTCACATACTGTGCAATACCTACCTGACATTCATTCTTGAACAATGTCTGCTAGGGGTCTCCATGTCGTTTACTCTTCTTTACATAATCTATCATTTTGGAAAGCTGGATGGTGAACATTCTTTGTGTCATAAAATAAATTACTCGCCACAATTTCCCTCTCACTTCCTTGCACAAGTTACTCAGTGTGTGTGTGTGTGTGTGTGTGTGTGCCAGTACAGAGCGTGAGAGGGGTGGCATGAGTCAGCACATTATCCAGTATACTGTAGAAGCACTTTCCACAATTTCACACAGATCACTAGTTTGTATTACCCTCACAGTAACATCCTGTGGCTGTCTGGTCTCAGAGCAGATGTTTGGCAGGCAGGTACTGTTCAAAATGCTTTCTGATCCTGCTGCAGTTGACTGTGGGGTTGCCTGGTTATATAAGCACCAAGCTATGTTATTTGGGGCCAAATTTTAAAGGAAATGTTCAACTTTTTGGGAGATACACAAATTAGATTTCTTGTTAGTTGATACTAATCTCATGTCTGTACAGTAAAGCTGGAGCCACCAGCCAGTTAGCTTAGCTTAGCATACTATAAACAGGGGAAACGGCTAGCCTGTCTTTGTCCAAAAGTTACAAAATCTACCTATAGGCTACCTACCTCTAAAGTTCCTCAATGAACACGCTATATATCTTGTTTGTTTAATCTGTGCAAAAAACAAGGTTTAAAGATGACAACTTGTCGTTTTACAGTTGGGACAGAGCCAGGCTATCTGTTTTCCCATGTCTAGATTTGTGCTGAGCTAGGATATCCATCTAAAAATTTTATGAAAAACTGAAAGGAAAAGTTTTGATTTATTGGGGGTTATGTGTGTGTGACCATTTCTTCATAAGCTTAACCTCATATTTACTTTGATGATGGTATCGACCCTCTCAGCTTCGACTCACTATTGCCATAGCCATAACGAGCTTGCTGTTATTGTGAACACCATGTATCCATGCCAAGATTGTGGCATTAAGCAAAATAAACATGTTTTTTTTTTTCTTTCTAACTAAAGCAAATGTTAAATCCAGCACATTTTGTGGGATGCAAAAATCAGGCAGGCTTCACAGAAAACAGCCCGGGCTCTGCTCGTACAGAGTTCCTGGAACAATTGGTTTAAATGCAAAGGTCTGTGCCTGAGGCTAACTCTATTGATCTGAACCGCTATTAAGAGGGATAGACAGAGAGGGGGGGGGGGGAAAACAAAGCAAGAGAGAGAGAGAGGCAGAATTTTGAGACACACAAAGCCAAAGCTCCCTCATTATGTGTGGTGTTATATGTGTACCCATGATAGAAAACCTCAAACACCTGCAGTCATATATTTTCATGGCAAATCTAGTGTTGTGGTGCTTATGTATCTGAAGTGTCAGTGATATTTTTGGTTAATCCTACCTAACCATGTACTGTTTATTACCTCTGTAAACTCTCTCTTCAAGGCTATGCCTTATAGAAAACCCAGTGGCTAGTTTTATCTTTGTCATAGAAGTTTGTTGTTTAGAATTTTGACACTGGGAGACTCCCAGGGGACCATTACTCACTGCTGGTGTCTGACTTGTTACTCAGACGTGCCACATTGAGTTCTTCATTGCCGGCTTACAGCTCTAACTGAAATTAAATATTAAACAGAGACTGTTCGGGGTCACACGAGGTCGCTGCTGTAGATCTGTGTGGCACTGCGATTGCTTGGGAAACCAGAAATGCAGGATCAGGAACTGGAGTGTATCATTGGAAGATTAAAACACAAACCCACTCACACACACCATTGCTTACCATAATCCAGATTAACCAATGGGAACAGTTAAGATGCTGTTACGGCGTCTGCTGTTACAGACTAATTCAACAGAGCCAGATTTCTGGTAGGGTATGATTGCCTTTTAATCACATCTCTGTTGTGGGGCCACCTGTGTGTGACACCCATTAAAGATGATGGCAATCATTGCGGCTAGGATAACATTTCCACATACTTGCACCTGTCGCAAAAGCAAATTAAAACAGATATGTGGGCAGCCTGCCACGCAAATATTGGGGCTTTTCCTCGGGAAACTTGTCCGAATATCGCTGAGTCATAACATTTTGATTCAGCTTAACTACTGTACCACACAGACTGCAAGCTTTCACTGCTATTTCTGTGTACAGTGTGAAATTTCCATTGTCTCTAATGGTACTGTAATATTTCCTTTTGGAACTCTGTGTATTTCTTTCACTGATTCTGCTTCCATCTGGCTTCATGTTTTATGATGTTGCCAGGATTTGGTTTTATGGAGCATATAAAATTGAGGAGATTCACCTCTGCTGTTACTATGGCAATGCCCCTTGACTGAGTATTTCTGACCTCAGTGGCCATTGGCTTTTGCGCAAGGATACTGACCTTTGGAGGGGAAAATGTGACGCACATGTGCAGTTCTCATACAAAGCAATGCCAGGAAATAAGCACCTAAATATAAAGTGTTTTAAATTATGTTCACCAGGTGAAGAGAAAGAGCTACCATGGCTGTAGACTCTTAGACCTATATGAAAGAAGGATAGTAGTGCGACATGTGAGGGAGCAACGTCAGCTGGGTGTAGTTAGGTACCTTACATATTGCCCAGATTAATTCAGTCCTAGCACACACTCCACCAAAGTGGAATGAATGTGAAAGGTCAAGTATGTCGCACCTCACTTCATTATGCTGTCATCTTAATCAAATGCAACTCCCTTTACTCGCTCACCCACTCCATGATTGAACGTGTCAGACCAGTGCAGGATTGATGAGTGTTATTCTCCTGCTGCAACAATCCTCGAGGTGCTATGTTAAATAATGACCAACGTATCAGACTAATGAGTGCAGTTAGTAGCAGTTGAGGTGAGAGCTTTCGTTTGTCTCTCCTGCTTTGTGTGGCGTGCTGCTCGAGATCTCCATTTGCTGGCATGATGATGATTGATACTATTAGGTCCCAACTTTTTCAATTGGAGTCTCCACACTTCATGATCACTCACCTCTAGTATTAGTATGATGAATGGTCTTCCCTTGTCGGGAACCGGAGAGGTAATTTTCTCTTATGCTCACGTGAAAGCAATTGTAGAAAAGGGGGGTATGACTCAGAGGAAATGCAGCTTAATATTGATTGCTCAAATGGTATGGGTAATTTTTCATGCTTGCATATCTTGTCATGCTGTAAACATCCCCTATAGCTCATGAAGCAGTGCAGAGACTTTGCATTGAGATAAGAGGCTTTATTTTTAATCACAGAGTAAATCATGTGTATTTTTAAAAAAACACTGAATTTGCCTGTTTTCCTAAAAATAATCTTTAAACTGTATGTTAGTATTTCCCAAGGTTTTGAAGGAACCCTGGACAAAGAGGAAGCAATGGAGAGTGGCCACAAGAAGGCACTGAAGCGCCTTGTGCCGCTTACCCTTTTCTACCTTTCATGCCATGGCAGGAGGGCAATCTAGTAAAAAACACCTGGTCTTGTATCTTTTTATTTATTTATAGTGTATCCACTGCATATTTTCTTAATAGAAAAAACTACACAGAAATGAATCATTCATCTATTCCAAGAACTGATAACTATTAAAGTCAATTCTGAGGATTGCACAGGTCATAACCCAACTCTTTTCGCAGATATGCAGAAAAAAATATTTTTCTTAGGTCTGTGAAAGTTTGCTTTATAATCGGTTTAGCTGTTTTCCCTCAAAGCCTGTTTTGAGGGATTCGCTGGTCACGCTCAATAAAAACCACCCTGATATTGACCCATTGCTTGAACGTTCAAACAGCAGTTCTGCCTTTGGGACAATTGCTGTGCTTGCCAGGCAAATTTAGGCGAGAGCAAGACAATACTGAGATTTTTTTGTCATTTGCAAATAAAGCACAATTTAATCTGCTACATAAAATGGAATGAAATCATAACAGACATCAAATGAAGAGTTAGGCTGTTGTTTGACATTGTGTGTGTCAAAATGCAGGTTTCAGGAATAACACTGGTAAATTTATTGTCGCTGGTTGTTTTAATCAGTTCATAAAGTCTTACACAATGGATTTGTTCAAATTTGCACACACAAACTCCAAGAAGGCAGAACAAGAAATTAATTAAGACAGCAACGATGCTGCACAAATTCATAGGGGAATGCAACCTCACTGAGTGTAAAGAGCTTATCTTATTGTTTGTTGTCCGAGTCTTTAGCCATGCATCAACATCGGATTTAGGAAATATGCCACAATACAAATGCACCAGTATACTCTATACTGTACATACTCTTGGTTTGTTTACTTATCTAAAAAAATGTTCAATAGGGTGAAGCATTAAGGTCAGTGGAGGAGAAATCCCAGAAATGGATCTGCCAAGGGAAAAAGAACCACTGTAGGTGACTGTTAGTTCATGTCGGATGTCCAGGTGTGATGGCATAAATCGTTTCTCTCACTGCTCTTGTGACTCTGTATCCTCTTCCTGTGGCCTCGCTGTACTGGCTCCAACACCCTCACATCATCACTTTTTTGCTGTACTCGTAACCTTGTGGGCCGGAGCACACCCTGCATCTCATCAGAGAATATTACCTAACACTGGGAAGACAACATTCATCAACGTCACGGGGCTTTTGCCAGCGGTGCATTTCTTTCTGTGGGTGCCCGAAGTCCATTTCAGTTGTTCCAGCAGCACCGCAGGGTACCATGTGTGGCTGGTGCCACCTCAGCAGTACACACATGGCGTCTCTTTCAAGGTTCTTGAGACTTAAGTTTCCGCTGATATGAGTAAATCAGTGTCATGCTATCAGTTATATTTAGCTAGTAGTCTCTCACTGTGTAGCCATCGATTGTGTGGATTCAGCTTTGGCTCTTACATTAAATACACTTGTTAGGTTTCACCAAAACAAAGACAATCTAGAAATAGTAACTCAGAAAAAAAAGTTGTCTTTAATGCTTGTTTGTGGAGGTTAATCGCAAGCAAGTCTGTGTAAACCAATCTCCTTTAAAGGGAATAATTTCCTCCATACATACAATGTCCTGTAATGATGATGAAAGAACAATGCAAGATAATACTAAATCATCACAACCAGTACGCTGCTAGCATTTATTGGGCTGATGTAAGGAAAATTGGGGACCAGAGGGCACTAGGCTGTCTTACTGTACCCAAGCCTCTACAAGGCACTGATGGTTACCTTAACAGATAAAAATATTTTTTTATTTGTTGCCTGTTTTTAAAAAGCACCTGGATGCAAGTGTTCAGCTGATGGATTGCTGAACCTCAACCTAAAAACAATCCAAAAATCATAACAGAAGTGCAAAACCCCATGTGGATAGTGCCAGATCCTTAAATCTAGCAAGTGAATTAGTTCCTTAGGACACCCTGTCCCCCAAAGCTCAGCCACATATGTTTGAAACATTCAGAGGTTTTAAGCTATCGCTCCCTCCCAGATGGAAAATCTGCAACTAACACACCTTGTGTCAGTGTTTTTTTTTTTTTTTGTTGCAATATACACCCTCTAGACTTGCAATAGATGTATGCATAACACAACACCAAACATGCCTAAAATCAGAACACACATTAAACTTTCATGAGCAGATGTATTGTATTACCATAATTTTGAGTGGCAAGTCCACTTGGGTTGCGAGCATTGCATTACTTATAATATCAGTGCATAGGCAGGCATGGCATAAGCACAGCTCTGGGGGCTGTATGTTATTTAGAGGCTCTTAAGAACAACAGTGGTCCAAAAACACCCTCGGGAATTTACAATGATCCTGCTATCAGAAAGAGTCCTGTAAGAGCTACAGCCAGGACACAAATGCAGGGAGAATCACATTAGCCACTAGAAAGCCTTTTGATTTAAGAAGTGCAAACACGTAAGCCCCGTCGTGGAGCATGGCATACATACGCAAATCATGGCATCTCATTTATTGTTTGAAATTTAACTACTGAGTTCTGTCCTTGGCATTTTGAAGACTGTAGGTGTAAATCTTGAATATAAGTGTTTTGAACAAAAGGAAAAGAAAATGTTTGGACCATGATAAAGGGAGGGAGCTTAAGCATGACTAAGATATTCAAGAAAGCCTCCCAGCCTATTCAGATTTGTTACATGGGGATTCTTCTGAAAGCACATGAAAGAGATAGGAGATTGTAAATAAAAAAAAAAATATATATATATATACAGTATATATATATAAAGGGTTGTATGCATTTCCATATAAAACTCACAAGAACGAACAAAGCAGCTATTAAAATAGGCTGCATGTGGATTCTAATTACTTCTGTTCATTTTATTTATAACATTAATGTCACACTTTATTAACGTGACATATGACTAAGGGTTTTTTATTGTGAGCCACCGTGACAAAGCATGTTGTTTTCTGCAACAACTCATCTCCCTTTCTGTCCTTTACTACTTTGCCCTTTCTTCTAGCTGATCAGTGCTGCAAAAGGTCGACGCTGGATCCCGGCGTGTACACACAGGTAGACCAAAGCCAATTTTGGATGTGTCAGTCGAACTGATGCTGCCAGCTTCCTGTGACAGCCTGGGTTGGAACCGCCTCAGTCCTCATCTTAAAATCACCTCTGCTTACTGAGCTGAAAACCGCTCATCGCTTACGGCTAAAATTCTCTGTCGTACCCTGTCAGCACACATCTATCATTTTTATTATTACATCATGATTATAGTATTATAACTGATTGAACTAAGCGCTGCCTCCCTCAGTTGCGTTATATGTTTTATAATGTCTTATCTGCATCTTTCAATACACATACTTCAAACTCCTTTAATGCAGAGAATCTCTCTTACAACCCCACACACACCGCTTCAACGTATGGAGGAATCAAACACTTGACAAACTCCTACGGTTGCTAAACTATGATTGGGCAACTGCTGTTCGGGGGCAGGGTTTAGTGAACGTCATTCAGCCCCTTTTAATAAAGTGAATTAGCTTATACAAATTGGCTTGTTGTCTTTCTTAGATGGATGCCAACCGTATTCATTAGCTTCACCTCCTCCACCAAAGCTTGACAGCACTTTGCATGCTGCTTTCCCTCCTTATTTCATTTCTGTGTTAAGGCATCATTGAAATAAAACTTGTCAATGTAATTGGAGCCTGACAGGACCCCCCCCCCCCCCCCACACACACACACACACACCCCAGGCTGAGTGTGTACTATCTGTAGTGAAGTCGTTCCCCTGACTTAAAAGAAGAGGGGTAGGGAGACAAGCACAAAGTAAACTTTAAAGCACGCAGTAATGTATGCAGGGCCCCTCTGTATTTGATGCTGCTCTGTTGCATTAAGATCCATCCCTCAATGCCCATATTTAATGTGTCGAGTCGGAGCTTTTCTGTGGCAGAGGGTTGCTGCAGAGCATGGAGGCTGTCACCGGGGAGCTGCAATCACACAGTCGCACTACAGACAGCATTCTGCGTTGTCCCCCGAGGAGCTCATTCAGCGTATTCCTGCGTAATTACTTCAAAGTGATTACAGAAATCAATGTAGTACTGTCGCTGCCGAGGGCACTTCCCAGAGCTTCAGATAATCACAGTATACATACCTGTCCAGCTTGCTTGCATAAGATTTTGTAAACACTCAGCAACATGCCCAACGCACTACAAATCACACACACTGCTCCAGCCTGTTGCCCTAAGTACTTCCTGTGCCACATTCAGTTATTGGGAGCCTGACTGGGAGTGTTTGTGGCTTTTTATGATGCCCCGGAGATGAGTGTCAGGATGCATCCCTCAGTGAAACCAACAGCATTTTTTATGAGATTCGGTATTGGGGATAATGGCTGTGAGCAGAGAGTCTACTAAATCATCCATCCTGAGGCCCAGCTGGCAAAGAAACTCCTCCTGTTCCTTCCTGGTGGTTTCTCGGGAGCACACCAGGCACAGCAACAAACCAAACACACCTGGTGGTTCTTTAATTTTTCGTACTGTTGGCTGTAAAGTGAGGTAAAGCGTGACCTTGAGAGAATATATGTGCAATGTACTCTGCTAGGGTGTGAGAAAGCAAATGTCCTGTGTGTGTGCAAATGCAAAACCTCTTGCCTTGCAGGATTCAGACACAGCGTAATGACCTGCAAACCTGTGCTCACGGCTCGTACACGCCACATCGTTCAAGGGCTGAAAGAGGGAAGGTAATCTGTGGTCACAAAGTCTGCTTCAGCAAGTGTGTCAGAGGTGTTTACTGTAGTTACTGCAGTTTGTCGTGTATTGATTACTATTCTATTTGTTCAAGTGTATTACTTTTCCATGTTGATGCAAGGCATATTGATTTCAACAAAATAGCTCCAACAGCGGAAGCAGTTTCATTCTCATTTTGACAAACAGACACAAGAGAACAACAACATAATCTACACAGGTTACATGAGTGTGCTTATGTATGTCAGGCTGCTTGTTTCTTATATACACCAACTTTGTATAGAACAGTTTTTCCTTTGTCGACCTATTCTGTCTTGAAAATTATGACACATACAGTATAAAGGCACAATGCATCTGGATGACAAAAAGACTGAGTTACACATTTTATAAATATCCATAAATTTACCAGAAGCTACGGAGGCATTCACACTCTTGGAAGTCATGAGATTATATGAGATTTTTTTTTATCTCAGCATCAACAAATAGCAAACTCTTATGTATATTAATCGTGATATTGGTGATTTGGGGTATAAAAAAATTAAACTTTTCACACGTGTCTACTCAGTACTCAGGTGAACAGTTACAGTTCTGGCTACAGGCTCTGTCAGGAAAGGTTCTCCTGTCACAAACACTACCAGAGTCTTTTGGCATCCTAACCACTCATCACAAGCCTTGCTACATCCTGTGTACACTTAACCTTGCTGAAAGCATGATGTCTTTTAGAATAAAATATCAGTTTGCAAATACATCAGGGTGATACTAGTCCTTTACTCTAGTTTGTAAACCACACAACAAATAACATTACAAAACCATTTCTGTAAAATTTCATCTGCTTTTCACTTGCACAGCTGTTCCAGGCCTGTAAGACCAACCACTCAAAACACTGACTGGAAACGTGAAAGGAGAGGAAAGAACTAATAGTAATAGTAAGAAGAAGAAGCAAAACATCCAGGGTTTCCATTCAGAGCTGGCTATGCCCTTGGTACAGTCACATTTTACAACAGGCTTCTAATGATAATATATAATAAATGAAGATGCCATAGCTCACTGATAGCTAAAGGCCTTCATAACAGTGTTGTTTAGTGCACACATTGCTGCGAAATTGGATCATTCATTTATGTCATGTGTATCATTTCCACGCAAAATGTAATTTTAAAAAGACATAACTCGGTTATGTCTCCATTATTGCATTCCCATTATTCTATTACAACCCATTTACGAACACCTGTTCATTTGGCAGATATGACTAAATTTGTATTCACAATAATGTGACCCTTGTCAGGGCAACTATTCATAACATAAGGGTTTCACCTCAGGCACTGACACTGTCACAAATGCTGCAATGTGTTTGATATACGATAATGACTCCGGGTTGATTGTGCTGGGCCTGTCAAGGACTCCTCACAACGCGCTTAGAGCAGAGGTCGAAACCGTAATTGGAATTTAGGAAGCTGACAGGCTTGGTGTAATACACTGACCTTGGACCAAAAAACCTGAGACATGCAGTAGGAGGCTGGGGTTTACAAAGGAGGGTAACACAGAAACACATTGAGAGAGAACACAACATGGGTCTCAGAGAACACACAGTTTGTTCAGCAAAAACTTAAGATTCATTTTATATTAAGATATAAACAGACAAAGGTATTCTACATTTACATTTATTTATTTAGCTGACACTTTTATCCAAACCAACTTACAATTGCTATACATGTCAGAGGTCGCACGCCTCTGAAAGAACTAGTCATCCAGGTCATAGTTATTCAACGAAGGTTAAATTCAAGGGAAACTGGACTTGGTTGAAGATACTTCAACCAAGTCCAGTTGCTGGTACCTTGTTGGTACCTGGAACTGTAACTGTTCAACTCTTCAAAGTCAAGGGCAACTGGACTTAGTATCTTCAACCAAGTCCAGGTGCCCGTGACTTTAACCTTCGTTGGACAGGGTTAAATGTCTTGCTCAGGGACACAGTGGATGGGTCACAGTGGGGGGACTGAACCCGGGTCTCTCACACCAAAGGCATAGTCTTATCCATTGCACCATTGCTAAGCCCTGAAAAAAAAAAATAAATAAAAAAAAAAAAAAAAAATATATATATATATATATATATATATATATATATATATATAATGAAAATTTGTATTTTTTTGTATATTTT